>NC_051181.1:48772415-48800299 GCF_013339695.2 Rhipicephalus sanguineus
AGCTTTTAAACCGCACTCCACGAGTCAGGACACATGCGTAGTGGTTCATCGTGGATAAAGATGAATCTCGGGCGCGTTGTTATCGCAAGGGCAAGGGATGAGTGTGAAGTGGTAATGCCTGTATTGCTGTAAATAAGCCTAGTTTAGTCGCTTTTGAGTGGTAGGCCAGCAATGACGGTTTGTCAAAGCTGCCCAAACGTCTCTAGCTTGCGTTTTTGCGAAGCTGCGTAGCACCGCCATGTGGCTGTGGTGCTTGGATTTCATAACGCGAAGACAGGAAATGAACTCACACTTCCTGGTGACGTTATCGGTACGTCTGTTTTTGCACCTTCATAATATAACATGCAGTATCTGTGATCACGACCAATGAATTCAAGTAAAAGTTCTGCTACATAAGATATTGAAGTACTCTTGCCCATAATCCGACACACCCATTCCAGGAGCGAGACATCATCAGCCGAAACGAGTCTAAATCACACGGTGCAGAAGCTTATACTCGCAAGCGTACCCGTAGTGCCCATTCTTTATTAGTTTTGATCGTGATGCAATCGCCGAATACAAACAGGTCAGTGTCAATGGGCGAATTAATAACCGCGATAAGATGTATTATCGAGCTGTCGCTTTTTTCAGACCCCGTATCTTTCCGGAGCTGTGCGCGGTGATACACTGACGCATTAGACAGTGATTATGATAAGAATTGTGATGTGTGCGAGTTGGTTTACGCTCATGGTGGAAATGAACAGCGCGAAGCACTCAAGTGCTTCGCCGTGCTTCAGAGCAAAGTGCTTTATCGTTAAGCACTGCTGATCTTTACGAAGAACATAAACCAACTCGTTCTAACAGCGCTCGTGTCGTCATTCTTTGACTGTCCCAGTCCTCCCTTACATGTATTTCCGCAATTCTGCGCTTCACGCTCCTCCATTTCACCATGAGGTTAATCTTACATTACCTACGCTTACTTGTCGTCGCACCATGCTCCGCGTAAGTATTTTTCACAAACGTTATCATAATCATCATCAACCCAACTACTCCCACCGCATGGCAAAGGCCGCTCCCATGTTTCACCGATTAACCACGCCCTGTGCTTGCTGGGCCACGTTAACCCCGCATTCTTTTAGGGGCGTAGCTCCTCTTAGTCTAACCTTGTCACGCGTCTGTTGTCCGGCGTATCTCCCGGCAGCCGGCAGTAAACGGCAGTATCTGTCCGGTGGTGGTGGTGGTGGTGGTGTGCGGCGTGACCACCCTTACTGCGCATGCGGATACCCTCTCCACTCCCCCTCACCATTCCCCATGTCCTCTAACCCTCTCCTCTTTCCCTCTCCACTCACCCTCTCACCTTCCCCTTCCCCTCTCTCATACCCCTCTGCACTTCTCCTCTCCCATACCCCTCTCCCCTTCCCCTTTCCACTCTTCATCTGAAACGCGGGCTAGACATGCCGAAATTCTCCTGCGCAACGCCGCGATGAGCTCGAGCGCATGCGCGTCCCCTCCCCTTCTCTCTCCTCTCCTACGCTGCCCCCCTCTCGCCCACCTGTCGACCGCGTTCCCCGCTTGCCCTGTGAGAATTAAAGGCCAGGCTAGATGGAAGATACGACGCCCGTAGCGTCCCTCTTCGCGTTCCACGACGCGAGGTCGGTAGCATGCCCAATGAACGCCAACGGAACGCGATCGTGGAAGTGCTCTGGCTTTGCATCGCCTCATGGCTACGGTCCCCCCCCCCCCTATCTTACCTCGCGGCGCTGCGGCGCCGACGCAGACAGCGTCGCGAGGCAGCGTCGCGGCAGCGTCTTGATTGAAAAAATCACAGCATGTCACGGAGTGAATGATGATGAGTGGGCGAAGCTGCGGAGGTCATCGGTAAACCGTGAATCTCCGTGAATTCTGCCCAGTTACATCATCACCGACGTGAGATCGGGCGAGTTTATACTAAAGGTTCGATGAGTTATGACGACTTGCAGCTCACTTTAATTTTACATGTACGCTGTGAATTTTCATTGTTTAGAAAACCATTGCTTTAGAAAACATCTGGCGTCTTTCGTTAAGCAGCTGGCGTCTTTTCGTTTTGCTTTAGAAACATCTGGCGTTCTTTCGTTTTGCTTTTACAAAACATCTGGCGTCTTTCGTTGGTTATTTCACCAATCAACGGCGTTTTGAACAAAATTTTTATTGTTTAATCACGCACAGGAGGAAATCTCACCAGGCACTACCTTGGAGGTAAACAATGGCTGCTAATGGGAATGAGAGACAGAAGAAGTCGGCTTTTAGCTAACACTTACACTTCTACTAACGTTTCCTACTGGAACATGCCAATGGCTGTTAATGGGGATTGAGAGACACAAGACTTCGGCTTTTAGTTAACGCGCACGCTGCGAATTTTTTATTGTTCAACAACGCACAGGAAAAATCTCCCACCGGCACCACCTTGGAGGTCAAAGCGTAAGACTGGTTACGCACTACGACTACTAGGACTACGACTACGAGGGACGAACGGGTGCCGCCTTAAGGAACTTCGCCCCTAAAAACCGACCGCTCGCGCTGCACAACCGTTCACTGACAACCCCGTATATATAGGCACTGGATTTTGATCTCAAGGTAGTGCGTGTGTGCGATTTCTCCTGTGCGTGATTAAACAATGAAAATTCAAAGCGTACATGTAAAATTAAAGTGAGCTGCAAGTCGTCATAACTCTCATCGAACCTTTAGTATAAACGCGCCCGATCTCAGGTTGGTGGGATGTACTGGGCAGAATTCATGGAAGATTCACGGTTTACCGATGAACCTCCGCAGCTTCGCCCACTCATCATAATTCACTCCGTGGATATGCTGTTATTTTTTAATCTTGTCTGCCCGCCTAATTTTCTGCCTCCGCCTCACCCTGCTGCTCTTAATAATCGGTGATTATCTTGCCTACGCTCTACATGGCCTGCCCATTTTCGTTTGTGCTTCTTGATTACAACTAAGATGGCCTTAAAATCCGTTTGTTCCTTGGCTGATTCTGCTATCTTCCTTTCCGGTAGCCTTACACCTATCATTTTTCCGTTGCATAGCTCACTGCGTCATGCTCAAATTTAGTGGAGTCTTTTTCTTAAAGCTCCAGGTTTTGGTCCGGTAGTTAAGCGTACTAACAGACGCCAATAACAAGCACCGACTCGACTGTTTCGGCTCGACTGTTTCACATTATAGGTACAAGTTATTGTTTGTTTAAATATTAGTGATCATACGGGGTTGTTTTAGTGGTAGGAGTCCACACAACTGAACAAGGGCTTGCTTACTACAAGGGTTAACTAGAGGCGAGGGCAGTGATTACACTTCGCATTCTTACTCTTCTCTCTTAGTCAAGCCATGAGTTCACTGCCTTTATTACAATCGCTGCTGCGCAATAAGGGAGCAATCCTGGCGACCTAAGGGCAAGAGCACAAAGGGGGATTGTGGTACTGCTTGAGCCGGGAAACGTGCACAATTTTTGTGCGCAATGACGCTTATCCGAACATGCGTCGAGTGGCTCCACCAGGCAGTTGACTGCAGATGTTTGTTGCAGGGCCCGATAAGGACCGTGGTACTTTGAAGATAGCTTGTGGGAAAGTCCTGCAAGAGTAGATGGAACCCACAACCAGACCAGGGTGCCAGGAGCAAGGGAATTTACCAGTATCGATGCTTCGTGGAGATGTTTTGGCGAGTTCGACCGTGCGATGTGAAAGACATCTTCGGCATATGCAGTTGCTCGTGGAACAGTTTGTGAACTCTGAAGAGTACGGCCGCTAAAGAAGAATTGTGTCCATTGTGGATGAAAGTTCGTCTCCGTAAAGATGAAAAAAGCCTAGATGCAGTGGTGTTTTGTGTTGCAGTGTTGTAGGCATACGTGACGAAAGGTAGCATGCCGTTCCAATTGGTGTGGTCAGATGAAGCGTACATGCCATCATGAAGTGTGCGAATAAAGTGCTCTCTTATCCGATTAGTTCGGGGATATGCTGTGGTAGTTTGGTGTATCATGCAACACTCCGTCTGCAGGGCTGTAATAGCGTAGTATAGAAAACACGGCCGCGATCGCTAAGTAATTCTCGAGGCGCTCCATGCCTTAAGATGAAGTTTGGAAGTGTGAAACCAGTCAGGTCTTTTGCGGTAGCAGAAATTAGCGCTGGTGTTTCAGGATACCGCTTCAGGTTATCAATGGCTACTATTACCCAGTGCTTCCTACGAAACTTATTGCGATTGCCGCGTTCCGAAACCAGCCACCGCCAGAGCTCCGAAGCTTCATTGGTTTATGCTCATATTTCAGCCGCTTCATTCGTAATTTTGCTTCAGTTATGGCCCCTTCAACAACCTTCTTGCCCGTGCTTCTGATCTATCAGCCTGGTCACAGGAGTGTGATGATGCATTTCAAGAACTTCGACACCTTCTCACTAGCCCGCACCTCCACCATTTCAAACGGGGTGCTTTAATGGTAGCAATCGACACAATGGAACACGGGCTCTCCCTCTACAGCGGCTAGCAAGAAGCGCGGGCAGTGATCGCGCTTCCTAGCCTTCCTTTTCTCTCTTAGTCAAGCCCTATGTCCACTGCCTTCATTACAATCGAATTAGGAAAACAATGCACTGTGTTATTTCTGTTACACCATTTGTATTTTTTCTACCCTGCAAGAAATTGCGAACCAAAGTGTTCCTTTTTTTTTTATTTCCATTCACCCATCCTATAATGACCCATAGCTGGGTTGGCAGTATAAATAAATGGGCAAGTCTGAGCTCTGGCGTGGCGTCATGTCACACTAACGTTTGAGAATGCGCTCGCAGAGTTTGCTGATAATACATCAATTCCCTCACCTTAAGGAGGGAACAGGTTTCGGGCTGTGCGCTGCCGGGTTAATAGGTGAACTAGATTTGTGCGGCGGTCCAGTACTGACCGTGCCATATCATTCTCTTCCAGCGCTCCAGCGTTGGCAGCTCCTGCTCCACGCTCTTCGCTTGCTGATGGCAGTGGCCGAATGCCAGAAAATCCAAGCAGAAAGACTCATCTGCAGTTGCTAGAACCAATCCACGTCTTTCTAAGCTCGCCACACAATCAAATGCAGCCGTCTTTCTTGGCAACAGGAAAAAGTGGCGCCGCCCACTCAGCACTAAAGGTTGGTGTCAGTATGTCCGTGTCTACCAACCTTCCTATTTCTTCATTTACATGATCCCGCAGCACGTGCGATACAAAACCAGCATTATGAAACCGAAGTGCAGTTCCCTTGCGCAACTGCAAATGTACCGGAGGCCCTTCGACTAAACCCAGTCCTGCGGAAAATAGAAGAGCATACTCCTTCCTCTGTGTAGCAGCCGCACTGGTGGCTTACTGTCTTTGACATCCACGTTGAGCGTCTGACCAGTGCAATGCTTGGATGGAATGCCGGAAACTGTGGCTCTCGCGTTGATTATTGTTGGGCTGCCTCTAGCGAAAAGCTCCAATCTGTAGCTTCGGCCTATGCATTGCCTTATTGTCAAGAAGTCACTGCATAGGCAAGTGTCATTTGGCACTGTATAGGCAAGTGCCGAATAAGCAAGTGCCATTTCTAGTTGGTGTGTTTGCTGGCCCGAGCTAGCCAGAGTCAGCAAATGACTTTCTGTTACCAGTTGTAACGGAGCTCAAGGGCGTACGCGAACGGGATAGAAACCATACAACACTACGGTAAGTAGTGTATGGGATCGTATTTCAGTGTGTAGCTTCAGCGCTGATCTTGTCAGATTGTAGGCAAAGTCCTCTGTTTCTCTAACGAAGTGTGTATCTAGCTGGAGCGCACTAATGAAAATATTTCTCTTGATGAAAAGCAGATGAAAAGGTTTCACTGTGTTTATAACTTGATCTTATCGCTGTTTCATTCATTACATATTTGGTTTAAACAGTTTCTATTCGCAATCACCTACATGGGGGCCTCGAGCATGGCTGAGCTTTTGTATTGTGCCAGCTGCTTGCTAGGATGGTTATTTAAATCGGTGGCCTCCATAGCCTCTTAAATGTAGGAGTCCGACCGATTTATGTGCGCGACGGGTGGCAATCTTGCAGTGGGATCCGCCAGAACGAAAACTCGAAGAAAATTGGAACGTAAATATGCTGCTGCGATGCCTTGATACGATTCGCAAGTTTAAACGTCGAGCCTTATGCAATGTAAGCGAGAGGTATGCTAGTTAATTGGTGTGAACATGACATGAATGCTCCAATGTTAAATTCTGACTTGTCTCATGTAATGCTTGTGTGATTTTCTTTTACAGCTGCTATTAGAAAACGATTCGCAAACAGCACAAGAGATGAAGTAGAGTGCAGCGCAAAATCATGGCTCCGCCACGCCCCAGAAAGGGGTCACGGCAAGGGAAACAGCGATATTGGCAAAATAGTGTTGTCAAGGTAAGCTGTTTTCAGACTTGTGCCAGACACGTGATATATTGATGAAATAACCATGCTGCTGTAGCTGAAATGTTACGTTTCAATAGGGATGTCTGGTGAACATGGACTCAATGTGACTTTGAAACCTGGAGTAGAAGTTGCCTGCAAGAAAAATGGGACAGATAAATTGACTAAATGATAGATCAATCTGATAGGTGGATTCAGCTCGATACATGTGCCAAGAATCAACGTGAATGTGACTATATTTTTCTTAGCCACATTTCCCACTGAGCCCGTCACTGGCTTTGTTTTGCTATTTATGTTTCGGGTCATGAGTTATGTTGAAGTACAGTCAAGGCCTGTTGATTAGAATTTAACCGGACTGTTATGTCAGTTATTGCGATAGCAATTATGTGAACAGTCTCGGCTGGTTCTTGCCGTCGCCGTCGCCGCCGTCATGCACCGTATATGTATAAGTATGTGTATATATATAAAATTCCCAAAGAAAAATAATTCAGAAAAATGCTTCCGAAGCGCGGAATCCAACCAGCGACTTCTCGCTTAAAATGCGCTTAAAACGGACTGCTTGACTATATGGGATGCTTGATTTACAATGTTTAAGGTGACTACTGTTGAAATGAAGATATTGCTGTCGATCAGTAGGCTTCTGATAAAGCTTGATCAATAGGTTCCCGTTCCTCAGGCTTACAGTGACGTCAAGGAAGTTAATAGCTTCCGCCGACAAGGTGTGCGTGAAGCTTATGGATGGGTGAACGTTATTAAATGCGAAGCATTTCTTAGCGAACCTCTGGCACTTTGAGCGTTTCTATCTACGTATCTATCTATCTATCTATCTATCTATCTATCTATCTATCTATCTATCTATCTATCTATCTAGCCGCCTACGTCTGGGTGCTCTCATGATCGCCTCCTTAACTTGGTGTAGATCAAAATTTGCATGGGAGGGTAAGAGGAGTTAACGAATATGATTGCCGGTTCATGAAATGAATAACGTTAAAATCCTGTCGCGTACGTCGTCAAACCCTTTCCACTAGACATGTGTGGCACATACCCGTTTGCCACGGGCCGCGGTGTACGGGTATGCGCCAAAGGTGTTGACAGTTTATACCTACCCAGGAACGGCGAGAACAGACATTGGTAACTTAAATGCTAGAGTGTTAAGGAAAACCAGCATCGGCAGCGTTGACTCAACGAGTGGAAAGAATGAAAGTTACGATCCTAGCAGGAATCGAACTCAAGCATTCTGCGTGGCAATAAGGTATTCTACCACTGAGCCAGGCCAGGTCTATAAATATTGGTTTTGAAAAACAGCCTACGCAGGCGTAATATCGGTGCAACGTCAATTGTGGTTGTGGTGCTATCTAATTTTACAAGAAAGCAATAAACACTACATGATACTCCTACGATGGGTACGCCTACGATACAGGCGTCATATCAGATTAACGTCTGTAGTTCCAGTGTTGGCTCCGCTTTTATAGCAGTCTAATAAACATTACGCTTGTATTCCTATGATTCAGCAAGCTATATTGAAGCATTGCTCGACCCCGGGGAATACATTAACGAAAGTTACATATAATATCCACATCACCGCACCGTAAAGTGCACTTCGTCCACCAGAACGACGCAGTGTCCTCTTAATTTCTTACGAGGCTGGGCGATGGCCTCATGCTGACCGAGGATGATGCCAGATTGATTCACAGCCGCTTTGTAGACTAGACTACGTATGCCACATACGCCCAGGTAGTCTCCGAATACGACAAACACCATCCACTGATGTTGGTCTACGTAGCACTATCCAGGCCTCCCAGCCTCGACGGCCCAACGCAAAGGGTGGCTTCAGATTCCGACATGTCGCCGGCTCTGTCGACAGACAGTTTGTCGACGAAATGACCAAGGCATCCACGAATTCCAACGGATCTACTATACCACATACTTCACTACACATGGACCCCTCGTCACCACGATCACGACCGGATCCTCTAAGTCATGACAAGCTGCTGGTGCTCACTGATCACGGTGATGATGCCCTTGTTGAAGAACTGTCAAGAACGTCTTGCACACACGCACACGGGTTCGTGAAATGTGCGTGCGTTCTCGGGACACGTATAAGCACTACATATCAGCTTACCACTTCTGGTGTTGGCAATACCCACGTTGCCATTCGCAGCGTTACCCTAACGTAAGGAACAGGTTATATAACACATAAGCGGCTCTTCAGCATATATATATGTGTGCGAATAAAATTTATAAAAATCTTTAGCGTCATTTTGCAACGTGTCGCTCAATAAAAAAAAGTTACGCCACAGTCACCCACCCGCCGCATGCTTCGCATCACATCGACTGCCACGGTACGTGGGATCTGCCGAATTTTTTTGAAGTTGAGATTCACCATGTGGCCAAATAAAAAAGATGTCAATGCCTTTTATAGCCTTTTATAGCATAGCGGTTTTAAATAGCGACTGCGTAAAAATTGCTCTTCAAGCCTCCCCATAAACATGTTTGCATAGTTCGGTCAAATCTTAGTTCCCATTGAAGTGCCGCTAGCCTGTTGGTAGCGGACTTCATTAAACACGAAATTGTTAAGCTGAAGAATCATTTCAAGTAGTGTCGCTAGGATAGGGCTGTCTACTGACTTATCACCGGAAAATTTGTCGTAGACCTCAACAACCGCCAAGATGGCGTCCGAATGAGGGATGCTTGTGTACAGGGCCGCTACTCCAGTGTTACAAGGAAGAAACCATTAGGCACGGTAATGTCATTATTTGCCGACAAAAAGTGCTTCGTGTCCCTTACGAAAGACTGAAAGGTTGCTGGAATGTTACGAATTAGCGAGTCAACATAACAAGACAGGTTTTCTGTCACCGTTCCGTTAGCTGAAACAATGGGGCGGCCGGAATTGTAGGGCTTATGAATTTTTGGAAGCATATAAAATCGGCCTGTAGATGGACTTTTAAAGTCCTTTGTGGGGTCTGCAATAAGTCGCCGATAAAATGTACGATCATTAAGCTGCCTTAGAGCCTCCTCAGTATAGTCCGCGGTGTTAATAACCACAATGGCACCACCCTTATCAGCTAGCTTGATAGTGATGTCGGCACGCTTCCTTAATGTTTCGACAGCCTTCAGTTCTTCTTGTCGCATATTACGATGGAACGAAGTTTTCTGCTTGTATGCTGGAATGACATCGCGCTGAATAGCCTCAATGTATAAGTGAAGATATTTGTCACGTTGCGAGGGTGGTGTCCAGCGTTTAGATGACGGCAGTGCCAAAGACCTGTCACCAGTAGCAGCTCTATCATGAAAAAACTCCCTCAACCTTAGATTGCGCGCAAAATTGTCCAAGTCGGTAAGTAGCTGGAATTCATCGCAGTGTCCCGTTGCAGGGCAAAAATTTGAACCGCGCCATAATACAGTCACTTCATCATTGGACTGAACACAGCTCGATATGTTAACAACGTTAGAAACATCACTGGAACTCGCCGTACTTTGGAAGCGGGAGGGCGCCCTACTGAAATTTTTCAGGAGTTGCACGGGTGTGCAATCAGACATCACGCCGTCCCGGCGTAGCTTCTTACATTTGACAGCAGACAGACAGACAGATAGACAACGAACTTTATTGGATCCTGAGGAGCTACGACCCCCTAACGGGAGGCCATTGTAACTGCTGGCCGCGCCCACGTAGAGGACAGAACGCCGTGACGCTCCGCCCTTTCCTGGGTCCTCTGGATAGCCTGGGCTTGCAGTCGGAGTGCCGTGCTTCTGATGGCCTCCTCCCATTCGGCTTCGCCGGAGAGAAGGGTTTGAGGCAACGCGGGACATCGCCAGAGCATGTGAGCCATGGAGCAAAAGGTTTCACTGCAGTAGGGGCAACCGGGGTCAACGTCCGAGTACATCTTACTGAGAATGCCCCGCGACGGGAAAGACCCCGTCTGCAACATTCTCAGAGTAGCTGACTGAGCTCTGCTGAGCTTCGGGTGAGGAAGAGGATAGACTGTCAGAAGTGGATCATTCTGCTGAGTCCTTTCCTGCCCCTCCGGAGCCTCCAGACCGCCGCGGCGCGAGTTCTCGCGCACGATCGTGGGCCAGCTCGTTGAGGTTTGGGAAGCCCTCGAGAACGTTCTTCCCCATGTGTGCAGGGAACCAAGTGATAAAATGAGAGCCGGGACAAGCCCTCTTCTCTAGAATGGAGGCCGCCTCTCGAGCGAGGTTGCCCGATTCGAAAGCTCTGATTGCCTCCCTCGAGTCGGTGTAAATGTAGGAACGCTCTGGGTCAGACAAGGCCAGCGCTACCGCAATTTGCTCCGCTATACCCGGGGTGGCCGCCCTTACTGAGGCGGAGGAGCGAAGCTCCCCCCGCCCGTCTATAACCGACAACGCGAACATTCTCCTGTTCCCGTACTGCGCTGCATCGACAAAGACGATGCAGCGCAGTACGGAAACTCCTCAAGATGGCTCGTGCACGGGCTTTACGTCTACCCTCGTTATACTGCGGATGTACGTTTCGCGGGAAGGGCCCCACCATGTACGTCGCCCTTGTTTCCCGACTCAGTGTTGTCCGCCGTTCCTCCATGATCATAGAAGCCATGCCAACCTCGTCAAGGATTCTCCTGCCAGCCTTTGTTGACGATAGCCTAACCACCTGGGCAGTTACCTGCGCCTCTATTATCTCGTCTATGTTATTGTGCATCCCGAGTTGATCTAGCCTGTCGGAGCTCGTGAAAATAGGCAAGCCTAGGACTTTCTTGATGCTCTTGCGCATGAGCGTATTTAACTTCCTTTTCTCTGTTTTAGTCCATATTAGAGCTGACGCCACATAGTTAATATGGCTCATGAGAAACGCGTGGTACATCCTAAGGAGGTTGTCCTCACTTAACCCCTTCTTGCGGTTGGACACCCTAGCGATTAACCTTAGCATATTCTCTGTCTTGGCTGTAACGTGGGTAATTGTTTTGGCATTACAGCCCCTCGCGTCTATGAGCAGGCCTAGGAATTTGACTGAGTCGACTCTAGGAATTTTCTGTCCACTCGCATATAATGCCACGGGGAGCTGGTTTAAAGGTGTTAGACCTCTAACTCCTTGCCTTGCCGGTCTGTAAAGTAACAGCTCCGACTTACTCGGCTTGAGACCCGTGTCCGCGAGGTAGGTCTCCGTCTCGTCCAAGGCCGCTTGTAAAGCTTGCTCGATGTCCGCTAGGGAACCCCCTGGGCACCAAATCGTGATGTCATCCGCGTAAAGTGCGTGACCTATGCCCCGGAGGCCACCCAGCCTGTCTGAGAGACCCTTCATGACTATGTTGAAGAGCAGCGGTGAGATAACTGAACCCTGGGGGATACCCCGAGGTCCCAATTTGTATTCGCTCGACCGAATCTGCTCCGCTTGAATATTAGCAGTTCTGTTCATGAGGAACGACCTGACAAAGGCCTGAAATTTGACTCCCAGGCCCATGCCCGCCGTGGCCTGCAGTATGTATCGATGGAACACTGTGTCAAACGCCTTAGTGAGATCCAGGGCTAGAATCCCCCTCACGTCCCGAGTGCCGCTATCAAAGATTTGCTTCTTCAGCATTAGCATAACATCTTGCGTAGATAGCCCAAGCCGGAAACCCATCATATTATGTGAAAAGAGGCCCATACGTTCTATATACCCGGAAAACCTGTTCAAAATTGCGTGTTCTGCTACCTTGCCAATGCACGAAGTTAGCGATATCGGTCTCATGTTGTCCAAATCAAGGGGTTTTCCAGGTTTTGGAATCAGTATCACCGAGGCCGCTTTCCATTCGCCAGGCACATCTCCTTCCTCCCATACTCTGTTGATCTCCTCAGTTAGTAGTTCCACTGCCTTATCGTCCAAGTTCCGTAATAGTCTGTTAGAAACCTTATCCGGCCCCGGAGCCGATCTGCTATTTAAATTGTGCAGCACCACCCTTATCTCCGATTCGGTGAAGGGCGCTTCCAGATCCTCCACCGTCGCGCACTCGATCTGCGGATAATCCTCGTGCTGCGTCGGCCCTATGGGGAGGTATTTATCCGCGACCGCATTCAAAAACGATTGATCAGTACCTCCCTCCTGCGTGTGCCTGTGGATGACTTTACTGAGTGTTTGCCTTTGATTCCCCTAAGTCTGCGCGTCATCCAGGAGGTGTTTTAAGAGGTTCCACTTCCCTCCTGTGCGCATGGACCCGTCTACTGCCGCGCATACCTCGTCCCACTGTAGCCTATTGAGCTCCACGCAATATCTCTATCTCTCTAATAAGCTCAGCAACCTTTTTTCTTAGCCTGCGGTTTAGCCGTTGTGTTTTCCACCTCGTCAGAATTGAGGATTTGGCCTCCAACAGGTGCGCTAGGTGGGGGTCCATCCTTGGGACTTCCGCTTCCATTTGTACTACCTTAGTAGCCCTCTCTACATCCTCCTTGAGCGAGGCGATAACCTCGCTGAACGAGGAATATGTTTCCGTGCGCTCCTTCCTAATTGTCCTAAACTGGTCCCAGTCCGTGACTCTAAATACCCTTGTCGGTTTGGCGTAGACCTGTAAAGTTACCGCTGCTATGAAGTGGTCACTGCCCGGGTTCTCCTGTTTATTGGCCCACGTGACGTTACCTACGTTCCTCACACATGCCAAGTCAGGCGTTGTGTCTCGAGCAACCGACGTGCCCAGCCTTGTGGGGAACCCTGGGTCCGTGATTACATTAAACGCGAGATCATCCAGGATCCTCACCAGATTCTTTCCTTTTACCGTCTGTCTCGCATAGCCCCATGCATAATGAGGGGCGTTAAAGTCCCCGGCAACTATCAGTGGAGAGCGCTTGGCTATCGACGTCGCCTTCCTAAGGAGACAGTTAAACGTCTGTCTATGGTCCGACGGCGGGCTATAAGTACAAAGACGCTCTGCTTGAGCCGTCCGTGCGGTATAACCTCCACGAAAATGGCCTCCATTTTACCCCGTCCGGATTGGGTTTGGTGTTCAATATAGGCTAACGTTTTGCTTATCATCGTGGCTAGTCCTCTTCCTCCCTCGTTCCGGACCGACACAGTTTTAAAGCCAGGGAGGGTAGGGACATCACATAGTGTCCCCTGTAATAACAATAACTGCGGCTTTTCCACCTGAATCTCCAAAAATTGCCGCAGTGGAGCCTTGCGCCTTTGAAAACTAGCGCAGTTCCACTGCCAGATTACCAGCTCTTTGTGATCGCCCTCCATGATGCTACGTTACCATGCCTTGCTCCGCACCCTGAGCATCCTAGGAGTGATTCGTTGTCTTGCTCTGCGTTCGGACCTTGGCTTTGGCCCTAATCGCCGCATTTTCCTCCAGTACCGTTACTCTTTGCAACAAAAGCTTTACACTTTCCTGATTTTCTCTACTTATCCTGAGTAGTTCCTCCAACATCTTCTATTGCTGAGCCTCTCCCTCAGACGCTTCCGAGTCGCTCTCCTCTTCAGGTAGAGGCGCCTTACGCTTTGCTTTAGTAAGACCTACGCGGGGTACCTGTTCGACTACCTCTGGCGACTGGTTGTTCGCCTCTATATCACAAGGCTTGCGATTTGCCTTGACGGCTTTGAGGCGGCGTACCTCCTCTCTAAGCGCCTTAACTTCCTTAAGCAATGCATCTACGTGCGACCTACTACCATGCTCTGGCGAAGCCGACCGCGTTACCTCCTTTAGTCTCTGCTGCTCCCTCTTCGTCGTCCCTTTGACACGATCCGCCCAGGTAGGCTCCTGCTGGATTCTCACGCTGGACGCCGAGCACCCTCTGGATCGAAAGCGGCCCCTTGTAGCGTCGTGCTTCCGCGCTGCTGGCGTGCGTGAGCGGCTCCTCTCGGTGCTGCGCTCCCGCAGAGCTGGCGTACGCGAGCGGCTCCTGCCACCCGCCGTGCTGACGTTGGTCGAGTCATGTCACCGATGAAACCCCTGCAGCTGCTCGGCGCGTCGCCTTCGTTGCCTCCGTCGTCTTCTTACGATATATGGAACTTGAAATTTGTCCCTGCACTCCTTGGCCGCCGTAGGGTGCGGGCCACCGCACAAAGTGCACTTCGGGTCGCACCGGTGATCTTCCGTCGGCGATCGTTTCCCGCAGGTGCGGCACCACTTGCTTCCCGGGTTGGGACACATGTCAGCCCGATGTCCCAGTTCTCCACACTCGTAGCAGACTTCCGTGTGTCATCGGTAGAGCGTGCAGCGAAATATGTTTGCGCCGTATGCCACGTAGTTGGGCACCCTCATGCCCTCGAAAAGCACCACCACCGCCGTGGTGTTCTTGATCCGCCTGGCCTCCAAAGCGCTCGGGTTGCGATGATTTACAATTCTCGCTCTGAGTTGAGCCTCGGTGACTTCCACGTCGACTCCTCTTATAATTCCTCTGCACGTATTCTCGGGTGGGGCCAGGTACGCCGCCACCCCGAACGTGCCTTCACCGAGCCTAATTTGCTGCACTCTGGCGTAAGCGTCCGCGTTTTTCTCGTGCGGGGTGCACACCACAAAAATGTTTTGAACGCCATTGGGACACATTGTGTCCTCTTCGATTTCGGCAGGAGCCAAGGCCACTGCCATGGCCAAGGCTTGCTCAAAGCGTATTCTACTGATCTTGTTTACATTCAGGCCATCCCTTGGTCGGACAACGATACGAAAAGTATCCCTCGGCAGTGGAGATAGCCTCGAAGCAACAGTGACGCGTCGTATCGCGTCGCGCGGTGCAGCAGTGCGGCCGCCGTTCCACCGTCTACCGCGTGTATTTCCACCGTCTTGAGCCGAAGAATATGCCTCCCTGCTCTTGCTGGGCCGGCGGCCATATGCCACCTTCCATCCCGGGTCGCATGCCTCTTCTTGAGAAATCTCTTCTCCTTCCACAACTTCCATCCTGGGTTCGAAGCCCCACATGTGCGGGAGTAGGCCTAAGCCTACCCACGTCGCCTCGCCGTGGTAGGCTTACCACGGTAGGGTTAGCTGGACCGCGGCGTGAACGAAAGTTCAGACACTTACAGATCGTCGAAAAGTCCTTCCACCGGCGAAAATCCGGTAGCAGCAGAGTCATCTTGACTCGCCTCGTCGATTAAGCATAAATCACCCGGTTCCGCAGGGGTAACTACCCGAGAACATTTGTTGAAAGCCGGATCCGATGTGAGCGCGGCCGCACTAGATGTAGATGTAGATGTAGATGTAGATCCTGTACAGCTGGCTCACACCCACTCAGGGGGATTGGCCAAGAATCGGGTAGCTTAGAAGAAAATTAGTAAAGACTAGTAATGAGAATAATTTCCTATTTTGTTGAACAAAAAGATTTTTTACAAGTTAATTTTGTGAGAATAATAATTTTTTTTAAAAAGAAAGGAAAAAGCTGGGTGGAATTAATTTTCGTGAACTAGTCGGCACTGCTTCCTTTTCATTACGTTTCCTTTCCTCGAATGTGCACAGCGAGTTCACCTCTTGGGCAGTAAGCTTGAATCGATTGCAGAGCTGCCTCTCTTCGTTCATTAGGGACCTCAAACATGAGCGGTAGTGATTGGCAATAATGCGTACTAGCTCTAGTGAGGCCTTCTGTAAGGTCAGTTGCCACCTTTTTGCATCACTGTTTGACAGATTACATGTTGCAGGGTGTAGGAAAGATTGAGACCTTTTGGTAGAATAGAAGCAGCAAGGTAAGCTTCTAAAGTGGAAGCGTGTAGTTCATAACGAACACGTTTTTCGACTTTCTTATTTTTTGAAATCCCTTAGAACAGACGATCGAGGCACAGTTACCACTGTTGTGCGCTGAAACTAGTCAGTAGTCCGTGTTGCCTTTGCAGCATCAGACAGACAGACAGACAGACAGACAGACAACAAACTTTATTAGATCCTGAGGAGGCATCAGAATATTTTTCTCGAAGCTGGTACCTTTGCTGAGCAGTAGGATCAACCGCTGTCGTAGTAGGGGCTCCCAGGGTGGTGGCGGCGTCGACGGTAGCAGTTGGTGCCGGGGTGGCCGCAGAACGTCTTCTGCGTCGTTGGGAGGCCCGGCCCAAGGTGGACGGGACGTCGGAAGAACTTGCAGTGGGGCCACTCACACGGGCGGTGGTGGCCGCCGTAGAAGGGGATGTTTCGGTGAACGAGCACTGTTCCTTGCCCCGCTGCGACGAACAAGGGCCAGCGGGCGGCTGGACAGTTGGTTTCTCTCGCGGGGGCGGCGTGGTAGATGACAAAGGGCTCATCCTTGTCGTTGACAGCACACGGTGTTGAAAAGCTGGGATACAATCTTGCCAAGACGCCGTGGTTACTTGACTTGGAGATTCGAAGCGCAGCTGTCGGACGTGGCACGCCACGAGGGCGACACATTCAAAGCTGAGATGCACTCCGTCCGCCGCGAGGACTCGTGCGGGGGGCAGCCATTCGAGTGCATTGTCAAGAAATTGAACAACTTTGGAACGTCTACAATAACGACGTAAGACTGTTGAAGAGGCTGGCTTCACGGTTGAACCGGTGGATGAACCTTTGGTTCTTGCATCCACGGCGACGATTAGCAGTCCTCGGCAAGATAAGCGTGGCGTATACATTCCGCAGTCCTGGATGCTCCTTCTGAACTAAGGTTGGACTACGAATTAAAGTTGGAACTACGGTTGGAACTAAGATTGGACCGAACTATGCAAACATATTTATGGGAAGGCTTGAAGAGCAATTTTTACGCAGTCGCTATTTAAAACCGCTATGCTATAAAAGGTTCATTGACGACATCTTTTTTATTTGGCCACATGGTGAATCTCAACTTCGCGCATTTATACCGAATTTTTAATAACGTTCACACATCCGTATCCTTGACGCACACCTAGTCGGCGGAAGCTATAAACTTCCTTGACGTCACTGTAAGCCTGAGGAACGGGAACCTATTGATCAAGCTTTACCAGAAGCCTACTGATCGACAGCAATATCTTCATTTCAACAGTAGTCACCTTAAACATTGTAAATCAAGCATCCCATATAGTCAAGCAGTCCATTTTAAACGCATTTGCTGAGAGCAGGCAGACTTCAGTGCCAGCTGAGATAAACTACGTGTTTCCCTTCTGAAACAGAAGTACCCCGCTCAAAATATCGATGACGCCGTGGCACGCGCAGACAAGCTTGACCGTAAAACGCTTATCAACGCAGAGAGACGTCCCTGTAGCCTAAATAGCGCTAACCTTGTACTCACGCATAGCGCGTCAGCGCGCAATGTAGCAGCAATTCTGAGGAAACACTACAACATGTTCACTCAAAGTGAGCATTTAAAGAAACTTTTTCCCGAGCCACCCCGCGCCGTGTATCGACGTTGCGGTAATTTGCAGGATATCCTCACGTCCTCCAAATTTCGAAATAACTATATTCCACACGCTGGTTGCCATCCATGTGACAAACCTCGATGCAAAGTATGCACTCAGATGACGACCACCACTGTGGCTAAAAGCACTGCCAATGGTTTTAACTTGAAAATTCGTGGCGATTTTATGTGTGAGACAGATAATGCGGTTTATTTGCTTGAGTGCTATATCCGAAAGTTGCAGTATATCGGTCCAACCGAAGATGCATTTCGCTACTGTTTCAACAACCACAAGGCGCACGTGCACTCCATGCTTCATTTGCCAATATCTAGACACGTCGCTAGCACCGGACACACCTTTGAATCATTTACGGCGACTATATTGGACTCAGGATTTACGTGACGTTATAAGCGCGAAATGCGCGAGTCATTTTAAATTCACAAGTTCAACATGGTTTCTGTGGCTTAAACGAGAACGTGGGTAGGTTGGCTAGCGTACTTGCCTAGTGTACAGTGAACACCTCATTGCTGGCACAAACTCGCCTTTGTTCCTATTCCTACTGCCTATCAACAGTACTGTATTCACCATGCGCTCTTCACTTGTTGTTCTCGATGCACAGCACATTCCTATTGTTATTCACAGTTTTGTGTTCGGCATGCGCCCATAACTTGTTGTTCTCAATACGCGGCACGTTCTTATTGTTATTCGCAGCGTTGTTTTCACCATGCGCCCGTCACTTGTTGTTCTCAATGAGCAGCACGCTCCTATTGTTATTCACAGTATTGTGTTCACCATGCGCCCACCACTTGTTGTCCTCGCGCAGCACGTTCCTATTGTTATTTACAGTGTCGTGCGCCCATCACCTGTCTGTTGCTCTCGATGCGTGGCACGTTTGACTGTGTTGCACCTGTTGCCCTCGATGTGCAGCATCGTTGCACCTGTTGCACCTGTTCCTATGCTTATTCACAGTGTCGTGCGCCCATTACCTGTCGGTTGCTCTCGATGCGTGGCACGTTTGATTGTGTTGCACCTGTTGCCCTAGATGTGCAGCATCGTTGCACCTGTTCCTAAGGTTATTCACAGTGTCGTGCGCCCATTACCTGTCTGTTGCTCTCGATGCGTGGCACGTTTGATTGTGTTCCACCTGTTGCCCTCGATGTGCAGCATCGTTGCACCTGCTCCTATGGTTATTCACAGTGTCGTGCGCCCATTACTCGTCTGTTGCTCTCGATGCGTGGCAGGTTTGATTGTGTTGCACCTGTTGCCCTCGATGTGCAGCGTCGTTGCACCTGTTGCACCTGTTCCTATTGTTATTCACAGTGTCGTGCGCCCATCACCTGTCTGTTGCTCTCGATGCGTGGCACGTTTGATTGTGTTGCACCTGTTGCCCTCGATGTGCAGCATCGTTGCACCTGTTACTTTGGTTATTCACAGTGTCGTGCGCCCATTACCTGTCTGTTGCTCTCGATGCGTAGCACGTCTGACTGTGTTGCACCTGTTGCCATCGATGTGCAGCATCGTTGCACCTGTTATTCACCTGTTGCACTTGCTCTCGATGCGCCCATCACCTGTTTGTTGCTATCGATGCGCAGCACGTTTGATGGTGTTACACCTGTTGCCTTCGATGTGCAGCATCGTTGCACCTGTTGCACCTGCTATTCAGCTGTTGCACTGTTATTCTGCACCACGGTGTGTAGCCACACACTCATAAATAGTGTCTGTCATGGGCAGTACATTCATTCTGATGAAGGTTGGCCCGCCAGCCGAAACGTTAATAAAACTACATTTCACACGTGAGTCCTTCTTTCCACCCACCTATACATATATATATATATATATATATATATATATATATATATATATATATATATATATATATATATATATATATTGACACAAGGTGGTTTCAAACTACGCGCCCAGGCCGATTTGTACGCCCTCCCAATTGTTTGTGGCATACGTTCGAAAGAAGGTAAATGTGTGACCGAGAGCGCGTGCCTGCTTGACCCAGACCAGAACAGCTGCGCGCGAACTACGCGGGAGACAACCAGAGGAAAAAGAAGAAGAGGTGGAGCTTTCAGAGCTGGAAGAGGACTCTTCTCCAGAGCTGCTTGGGGACTTCCGTTTTAGTTATCTCCTGCTTCCTTCTCGGGCACAAGTTCGCCCACTTACTATAGTTCAATAAAGTGTGCCTTTTAACTGTGCGTTACAAATCTGGTGGAGGTGCGGGGTAGGATGCCAAGCCCTTCTCGAGTGACCGAACGCAGTCCAGAACCACAGCGACTTGAACCCAGCGAGCTGACGCCCGTTCATCAGCGCTGCAGTCGACGCCTACGTGGTGAGGCCCCTGAGTTTTCACGTTTGTCGGATTCTCTTAGACCCTTAGCGGCTGTGAACGGCGGCGCTACCGACATGACAGCTCAGCTCACACCAGCTAACATCGTAGCGAATCCCCCATTGACGCCGCAGCCTTTTCACGGCGACACCTACGAAGACGCGGAGGATTGGCTAGAACAATTCGAGCGCGTTGCGAAGGCTAACGGATGGGAAGCAGATCGCAGACTGGGACGCGTTTACTTCGCGTTGGAGGATAACGCACGAACGTGGTTTGAAAACCACGAATCTGCCATGCCGTCATGGGATGACTTCCGACGGGAGCTGCTTACCACTTAGCCGAGTACAGATCGCAGAGAAAGAGCCGAAGCTGCTCTCCAAGCAAGAAGCCAGCGCAACAACGAGAGCGTGGCCATGTATGTGGAGGACATGTCTCGTCTATTCCGCCGAGCAGACCCAAACATGAGCGAGGACAAGAAGCTGCGTCATTTAATGCGAGGGGTAAAACAGGAACTGTTTGCCGGACTTGTTCGCAGCCCGCCGCGCACCGTCGCTGAGTTTTGTTCCGAGGCGGCTGCAATGGAAAGAACGCTACAACAGCGAGCAAGAATGTATAACCGAGAGATGAACATCGCCTCTTTGGACGCATTGCCAGCAGCCTTCGGAAACAGTATGGAGATGTTGCGTGAGCTGGTACGGTCTGTAGTACGAGAAGAGCTACAGAAACAGAGACTTGGCCAGAGCGCTCCAATGCTTTCGTCACTGGCCGACGTGATACGCGAGGAGGTCCGACAGGCGGTCCAGGAGCCTCAGACAAACGCACATACAGAAGTGCCACTACAGCGCCAGCAGCCCAGTGTGTCCTATGCCGATGCCCTACTGCGAGGAACTTCCGGACGTGCAGACGTCGCAGCCACTACTCCGATACATCACCCGATGTATCCAAGCACACTGCAGCCACCACCCGAGAGGAGACTCAGAAAGAGCGATATCTGGCGCACTCCCGATAGGGTACCCCTTTGTTACCACTGTGGGGAGGCTGGACACATCTACCGCATGTGCCAATATCGCCAGGCAGGACTTCGTGGTTTCCCTGTAAACGCACCGCGACCACGAAATGGTGAGCGCCCCATCGAAATCGAGGAATACCTCTCGAGTCGTCAAAGCTCACGTGGCTTTCAGCAACATCAACCTCGAGCAACGACGACGGGGAGGTATCGGTCGCCAAGCCCCCGCCTTTCAGCAAGCTCTCCAAGACGCCGTTCACCAAGCCCGCGCCGGGAAAACTAGAGTCAGCGACCTGTGGAGGCAAGGCCGCTGTCGACGCTGACGCAGAAGAACCTCCATCGCCGACGCTGAACGACGACGACAGACTCGGAAACCGGTGCCGTGGTAGCGATGTTGCTTCAGATTTACGCGTGTTTATTGATGGTTACGAAGTCATTGCACTGGTAGATACAGGCGCAGATTATTCAGTAATGAGTAATGAGCTTTCGAAAATACTGAAGAAAGTGCTGACGCCTTGGAAGGGACCACAAGTTCGCACAGCAGGAGGGCACCTCATCGACCCGACGGGAAGATGCACCGCAAGAATTGGTATACGGGGCTTCACATACGTCGCCAGCCTTATTGTGCTGCCCGAATGCTCAAGAGACTTGATTATCGGCATGGACTTCTTGCAAGCTAACGGCGCTGTAATCAACTTGCGAGAATCTTGCGTCTCATTCTCAACGAGGCACGCTATCGCAACTTTCGACACTGAAGAAGACGTTTATGATCTCTGTATTGCGGATGACGATGTCATGATACCGCCGAGATCAAGCATATCTGTCGCAGTAACCAACAGAGCGTTCAGTGACTTCGAAGGATTTGCTGACAGCAACACCGACCTGATGCTTCAGAAAGGTATCTGCATGCCACGAGGCCTCGTTCAGCTGCGTAGCGGTTGTACCAACGTTTTGCTTACAAACTTTGGAAACGAGATACAACACATCGCAAAGGGAACCGTCATCGCCAGTCTGAATGATTTCGTCCAGGTTACGGAGCTGAACACTTCTGAAACCACGACATCTGATTTACAAGACGTGGACTCTGTCCTGGCAGCTATCGACATTGAACCAGGACTACTGCCCCATCAAAAGGAAGAAATAGAGAGACTTGTAAGGGAATTCTCCGCATGCTTCTCGATGTCATCCAAAGTCCGTCGTACACCTATCGCCAAACATCGCATCATTGTCGATGAGTCGGTGAGGCCTATATACCAGCATCCCTACCGTGTGTCACCTAAAGAAAGAGAGGCTATAGGAAATCAGGTTCAAGAAATGCTCAAGGATGACGTCATTCAGCCGTCAGCAAGTCCCTGGGCCTCACCTGTTGTGCTTGTGAAGAAAAAGGATCAGACCTTGCGTTTCTGCATTGATTACCGGAAACTGAACGCCGTCACTAAACGGGATGTTTATCCTCTTCCAAGGATTGATGACACTCTGGATAGGCTACGAGATGCGAAGTATTTTTCCTCGCTGGACCTTAAAAGTGGATATTGGCAGATCGAAGTTGACGAAAGAGATCGCGAAAAGACGGCGTTTGTGACACCGGACGGTTTATACGAGTTTAAGGTTCTTCCGTTTGGCCTTTGTTCAGCACCCGCCACCTTCCAGCGAATGATGGACACAGTGCTCTCAGGTCTGAAATGGCAGTCTTGTCTGGTTTATTTGGACGACGTCGTAATCTTCTCTGCTACCTTCGAGCAACACGTGGAAAGGCTTCGGGCAGTGCTCACCGCTATCAAGTCAGCAGATTTGACGATAAAACCTCAGAAATGCCATTTCGGCTTCCGTGAACTCCTTTTCCTCGGCCATGTCATCAGTGCGGAAGGCGTCCGCCCAGATCCTGGGAAGACTGAGGCCGTCGCAAAATTTCCAAAGCCAACGGATAAAAAGGCCGTGAGGCGATTTTTAGGTCTCTGTGCCTATTACAGACGATTCGTCAAAAATTTTTCGCGAATCGCTGAACCGCTGACTCGGCTGACAAAAGAAGATGTGCCCTTCGTTTGGCTTAGTGAACAGGAGGATGCCTTCAATGAACTACGGAATTGCCTTCAAAGCCATCCTGTTCTTGCGCATTTTGACGAAGAAGCGGCAACAGACATCCACACAGATGCAAGTAATGCAGGTCTTGGGGCCGTACTTATTCAATGGCAAAATGGACAAGAACGAGTCATTGCGTACGCCAGTCGAACTCTTTCGAAAGCTGAGGTGAACTACTCAGCGACGGAAAAAGAATGCCTCGCTGTGATATGGGCTATCACCAAGTTTCGACCATATTTATACGGCAGGCATTTTCGAGCTATAAGTGACCATCACTCACTATGCTGGCTGGCCAATCTCAAGGATCCGTGTGGACGGCTTGCAAGATGGAGCCTACGATTACAAGAATACGATATCACGGTCGTATATAAGTCCGGTCGCAAGCACAGTGATGCTGATTGCTTGTCACGTGCTCCGATTGAACCCGCTGCCTCTACTTCCGCCGACGACGGACAGGATTTACCATTCTTGGGGGCTGTGACAACATCGCAGATGGCACATCATCAGCAATCTGACCCGGAATTACTACAAATAATCAAGTACCTACAGGGACAGTCTGTCGATGTTCCACGAGCCTTTTCCCGCGGCTTGTCGGCGTTCGTCCTTCGCAATAACGTCCTATATAAAAGGAATTTTGAAAACAATACAGCGGCATTCCTGCTCGTCGTCCCTGCACATTTACGACCTGAGATCTTGGAGGCTTGCCACGACGATCCGTCAGCGGGACACTTAGGAGTGAGCAGAACGTTAGCACGTATCCGCACTAAATATTACTGGCCGAAGTTGCTAAGCTCTGTGCAACACTACGTCAGAACTTGCCGTGACTGCCAAAGACGCAAAACCCCGCCGTTGAAACCAGCAGGTCTCCTTCAGCCTATAGAAACACCAGAGGTCCCATTCGCACAAGTGGGAATGGACTTACTTGGCCCATTTCCTACGTCGTCGTCGGGGAAACGGTGGATCATAGTTGCGACCGACTATCTGACTCGATACGCCGAGACAGCGTCTCTTGTTAGAGGAACGGCCGTTGAAGTGGCCGAATTCTTCGTCACCAACATCGTACTGCGGCATGGCGCTCCTACAGTGCTAATCACGGACCGAGGAACCGCGTTTACGGCTGACCTGATAAAGTCTATTATGAAATTGACGCACACCAGTCATAGGAAAACGACAGCATATCATCCACAAGCAAATGGACTCACAGAACGACTGAACAGAACGTTGGCTGATATGTTGTCGATGTACGTGGACGTAGAGCATCGTACATGGGATAAAATATTACCCTATGCAACGTTCGCGTATAATACCGCAATGCAAGAGACTACCCGAATGGCGCCGTTTCAGCTTGTATTCGGCCGGACAGTCACTACACCTTTAGATGCTATGCTACCTGTTGATGAGGTGACAGAAAATGAGTATGACGTCAGCGACTATATACAAAGAGCAGAAGAAGCAAGACAGCTGGCGCGGCACCGTATTCACCAACAACAGAAAGCCGACACGCATCGATACAACCTGCGACGAAGAGACGTCCAGTATGCGCCGGGAGACAGAGTATGGGTGTGGATTCCCGTTCGGGTACGTGGCCTATCCGAAAAGCTGCTACGCCGCTATTTTGGTCCATACAGAGTGCTCCGCCGCCTTGGCTCGGTGAATTATGAAGTTGTTCCAGAGGGACAGGAAATCTCATCACGACGGCGGCATCGCACAGAAATTGTGCATGTCGTCAGAATGAAACCTTACTACGACAGGGAATGAACCACCGAGGACACCACACTGCTTGACGGCAACTGCATTCACCACGAGGTGTTGTAAACGATCGCCTGGAAACCAGTTTCTATTCAGCATCGGGACGATGCACTCTCGAAAGGGGGGTAATGACACAAGGTGGTTTCAAACTACGCGCCCAGGCCGATTTGTACGCCCTCCCAATTGTTTGTGGCATACGTTCGAAAGAAGGTAAATGTGTGACCGAGAGCGCGTGCCTGCTTGACCCAGACCAGAACAGCTGCGCGCGAACTACGCGGGAGACAACCAGAGGAAAAAGAAGAAGAGGTGGAGCTTTCAGAGCTGGAAGAGGACTCTTCTCCAGAGCTGCTTGCGGACTTCCGTTTTAGTTATCTCCTGCTTCCTTCTCGGGCACAAGTTCGCCCAACTTACTATAGTTCAATAAAGTGTGCCTTTTAACTGTGCGTTACAATATATATATATATATATATATATATATATGCATTCAGATGCGTATTAGTCAGGGCTGGGCAAAGATACTTTAAAATTGTATCGCGATACGATACAAGATACTCAGGCAAGAAGTATTGGAGATACAGATACAAGATACTGCCGCAGTAATTGTATCCGATACGATACTCGGGCATTGTATCTTAAGATACATTATAGATGTATATAATGTAGCAGCAAACGCCTATGCACGAAAATGTCTGCTTGAAAATTTCTTAACTGTGACCTATTTTGTTTCATTTGAATGAAATGTCTGTTAGTATCTCAAAAGTTTTGCCCTTCTTGCTCCCCAAAGTACATTAGTTTCCTTCTCCAAAACAACTTATTGCGGTTTGTTTTAGCTTCTTCACAGGACAACTCTTTATACACTTCGCTGACAGTGGTTCTTGCTTGTCATTTTTGCAATTGGTGGGAGTCGCTGCTCAGCTTGCCGAACAGCTAGCGGGTTGCCATATAATCACAATAAATTCAATAACAAGCCTTCGCACGACGGCGCAAATACCGGTGTGGACTTTTAATTTGTCCGTAAAAGACAGTTTGCGCAATACCGTATATCCGGACAGGTGTACATCAGCAACAACGCTGGTAGCAACATCTTTTTTGAGCGGGGGGGGGGGGGGGGGGCATGGGTATTCTAGGGGTTTGAGACCTTTCGCTAGCGGCCCGACCCGCACACATGACCGTCTTCGTCCCATTTGCTTTTATTTTCTTAATAAGTATGTTCATGAGCTCAGACGTGTAGGCAGAAATTTTTTTCGGGGAGGGCACCTCCTTGATCTGTAGCGGGGGCCGGGCAGGAAGATGTGGTCAAGTGTCATTTTGGGCTCAGTATGCAATAGCAAAAAAAAATTTCGGGGGGGGGGGGGGTGCACGAGCCCGGTGTGCTCCCCCCCCCCCCCCTGGCTACGCCACTGCATGAGCTACACAGACATGACTGGTCTTAAAGGAGTACTGACACAAATTTTAAAAATTTCCGGATTGTTGCTCTAAATAGAAATACTGGTGTCGAGAAACCTAAAACGAGTATTGTGGTGCCTGGGAACGCATCGTATATATTTTAATTACCGCTACCTTAAAAAGGCACTTTCGGTTTCGTTATCAAGGGGGCGGCTTCTCAGTGACGTGTCATGTCAGTATGACGTCACGGGAATGCAGAAACTCGCGACGTACTAGCGGCAAATCCGTCATATGCTCGTGGTCAGGGTTGCCATTGGTGGCTACTTTTCGCCGAATTGGCGAATTTTAGAGGCCGGTGGCGACCAAAAACTATAAATGGCGACATGGCGAATTTTTGGCGATTTTCGGCTTAGGTCTCCACTGAGTTATGCATACTAAGCTCAGTGTCTTCCCAACGAATGAGCGGCAACATTCTCTGTATTTTTCTTGGTTTTAGACTCACGAGTAGAATGTGCACATTACGCGTCATTCGGTTTGTCCGTCCTGTAACTCGCGGAGCTCCTCAATTCATCTAGATGTAGAAGGTAGTGGAACGTCCCCCAGTGACATCCCAGCAAAATGTAGGTCAGAGAACTGCTTTGCGTACCGCAAGGTGGCGGTGTTCGACTACAAGGTATACAGTTACTGTATATGCTACCTTTAGGTAGCAGAGTTTCGCATCTGCCTTCCAAACGCCGCTAGCAACCAAGTATTGCGGAGAAGCGAACGCTCAGCTAATTTTTGTGTTTTTCGAAGGCGCCGCTGCAGCGAACTGAATTAACATTAGGCATCGATAGTCGATGTTTATCGCCGGTTTTCGACACGCCAGACATATTAATTGTCGACGCGGTAGGCATGTCGCCTGCACAAACGTAGTGCGACTTCACCGCATAGCTGTGGTTGCTAGCCTTACCTATGCGCAACTCTGCTACCTAAAGGTAGCATATACAGTAACTCTATATAAGGTAATGGGTTTCGGTGCTTTCAGATTCTCTAAAGTTTCGCTTCTGAAGCGGCTAGACGACGAGTTGGCCGCGTGGTCCGACATTTTTTTCCGCCAAAACTCCAACTGTTCTGAATAGCTTGGCGAGTTATTCACTGTTGCAGTACCCCCAATTCAGCTCGTAAAGACCGTTTTGGAATAGCGGAGAGAGGCGGATACACTGCTATTTGTGCAATAAAAAATATTTATTCAGGCATTTTCCACTGTTCTCGGTGAGCGTGTGCAAAGAAAACAATTGCTATATAACACTTTACATTGTCTACCTGTTCATTATTAACACATCGGATTCACGCATGTAGATATAAGTGACTATAAGAAAGGGTCGGTGGCGTCCGGTATCATGTTAGTTCACACGGAATACGTGTAAGACTCACTAATTATCGGTTCGTGTAAGAATTCTGTCGCGTTATCTTTAATAAACCTTTTAATCCTTTTAATTCATATAAGGGTACATGAAGCTGTCTACAAACAACGCTTTCACGGTTTTCGCCCAAGGTTTACCACACTTTTACCTTTGAAACGAGCGGACAGGGATGGAAGGATATCATGAGCGTTTCATTCATTCACCCTTGCGCCACCACGCACATCTTGCGGCTAGTCGGAGAAGCAGCACCATGCACTCCCATGGTGAAGCGGGTGGTACGACTGGCATTGA
>NC_051181.1:48800399-48828977 GCF_013339695.2 Rhipicephalus sanguineus
CACATCGTCCCTCATACATCTGCCTAAGACGACTAGAAGGCAAAATTCATCTTCTTCGTTTTCCTCTCAGCCAATTGTATTGATAACCTCCCCCCCCCTCCCACCCGAAACCTTTCTGCACCTCACGTAGTATTGCAGTGCCTCCGATCGGTCTACCTTTGACCAAGTGACGATGTCTTGTGATGACATCCTCATGTGACGTCATAGTGACCTGATGATAACGTCATAGTCGCATCACACGCTTTGGCGATCTGTGACGGATGAATGACGTCATATGGTGACTTCACCGCGTGATGATTCTTTGCATCCCTCGTGTTGACGCCGCGGACGCCGACGGTCACTCTTGGCGTTTGATGAGGCTTCTAAGGCTTTCGCCTTAATAATCGATACCTCGGAATCACTGCTTAATGTGCAGATGGCGCAGCGTTTTATACGCTCGGATGCTTCTGTTATCTATCGCTTCCGCCTTCCGCAATCTCGTGCTCGCCATGAAAGAATATCTGAATGGTCTATTTATTAAGACGTTCCCAAACACAGTCCAAAAACCACGCCCTTTTTTATTCAGGTTAGAACTTGACCTGCACATACACCCCCCTCGCATCGAGGTCTTATTGTTTTACCCTTGATTAAGTTGCGACCGTTCCGGTACCTGCGGGTGGTCGCTAGAAATAATCGACCCCATGCGAAGCCGAACTGGCCGCACTGTAACGCAGCTGTACCGAGCTTTTCGACGAAGACGTCGACGGACTATTTGCAAAAGCGAAGACGCGGAAACATGGCATAAAGATTCTGCTGCTTTGGAACGGTAGACACTTCTCTTGTCGAAGCAGGACGAACAAATGGCCACGAACTACAACGCCTCTACAAGCGCCTTCTCCACGCCCTCCAGTCCCGCTTGGTTGTGCTTTGCTGGCGATGAGCGTTGTTGAAATGGGAATAAGCGACGCAAACGCTTCATCTAGGTTAAGCGCCCATGTCCCATCTCAAGCGAACGTCTGCTTGCCTTTCTCTAGAGACGGGCTAGAATCGCTAGAGACGGGGCGGTGAGAGAGGCCTGCGCGAGGTTTTGTTTGGGGGGGGGGGGGGCAAAATTTAGGGAGAGGGGCGCAAAGCCCCCCCCCCCCCCCTTCGTTGGTCACGTCCGAAAGAAAACGAGCTCACAATGCATGCAAAAGTGAAAATGATGCGTTGACGTGGATCTCACATAGGCCTGCCAATGGTCCCCGGCTCTCAGGGGTAAAGTGGGAAGTAAATGAAACATATTTTTAAATACGACACCCAAGGGTCCTTGGTCACCATTTTCGTCAAAAAAGCACGCTTAGCCATAACCCTGCACATTAAAAAAATGGCGTGAAATGTCGGACTCAGTAAATGTATGGGGCAGAATCGGCGCCCCCCTATAGATGACCAAGGTCCCTCCCACCCCTCAGTGCGCACGCCTGTGCTATCACCTTCCCGTCTCCTTGAGGAAGCCAGCTTCGAATGATGGCCAGATAGCTGTAAGGCGCGAACTTCGTCGTAAACGACCGAACAGCCACTTTTTTTCTGCCCTACTTGTTTGTGTTTTTGTTTTCCCTCCATGCGGGGCCAAATGACGCTGTGCGAATAAAAGCGCTGCCTGCGTACGCAGGCTATTATATTCTTTCTTCTGCGGGGCAGGCCAACGCCCTGAAATTGTTCCTCCGCCCTTGTTAGCCTTCTTGCATTGTTGATATCCGTGGAGTGTGACGGCCTGGCGTTGTTGTTGTTGCTGTTGTTGTTGTTGTTGTTGTTGTTGTTGTTGTTGTTGTTGTTGTTGTTGTTGTTGTTGTTGTTGTTATTGTTGTTGTTGTCGCATGTTGTCGCATGTTGTTGTTGTTGCTGGTGCAGCTGTTGTTGTTTGTTTCACTCGGCTCCTTTGGACCCAACTTCCTACCCCTTCTTCGTGACTTCCGCATGTAATAATTGTCTTTCTGCAGCGTGGCTTTGGTTCGCAGCGTAACAGGAAGCAATAAAGCAGCAAATAATCGGTGGAAGCGTCCAATGTGTGATATGCCTCAACAATTCAAAGTCAGCTTCCGCTTGATAACACGAGGTATTAACCCAGTCAAATGAGGTAATCGGATGAAGTATTAAAGCGATACCTCAATGCCTTGAGGTGATTAAAGGATGATGTATTAAAGTGAAGGGATGAGAATTAAGGTGATTCACTATTAAGGTGTTAGGATGAGGAATTGAGGCCAGTCTGCTGAGGTGTTCGTATGAGGTGTTAAAACCGGTCAGTAGCCTCAACAGCCGCGATAAGTAGCAAAAAGCATTGCGAATACGGGCTTGGAACTTCGATACACGCGTTACGATGGTGAATCTTAATAGCACTCTCGCGATCTTATCTTCAATACCCCGGAAGCCATGACCGCGAGCGCACATGTATGTATGCCCATCCCGGCAGCCCCAGCGGAGACTAGCTCACAACGCACTTTCCAGCCGCCAGTTCCCAATCATATATATTGAGTTGTTTCCAAGCGCTGTCATCGAAACGGCAATAAACTTCAAGGAGGGCTGCAACAAGTATATTGGCCACCCCTAGCTTTAAGCGTTCTCCCGGTGTCCACGATCATTAATCATCCGTTTCAACAATCGTTTAACAATCCATCCCCGAAAAACGGGCCGGACTCCTTCCTCACTCTTCCCGCCCACGTTATATCTTTGTTATTGTTTTTTTTTTTTTTTCACCCCGCGTCTTTAGTTTCTCGGAAGGTCATTTCGTTTCTTTTTGTCCGAGTCGAGCAGCCGCGTGAAACAGGAAGCTCGGCTGTATTTATCCGCCTTCGGAAACTTTTTGCGAGCGATAGAAAGTGCGCTTTGATGAGAGTCAATGTTGCGATCCCCGAGTAAAAACAAAAACACACACAAAGAAACTTTCCGCAGCTCGCTAACGAAGCGGAAGATTTATGGCTCAGGTATCAGGTTCGTGAATGCTTCCGTTCATCGAGCAGCGGAGCGGAAAGTTTTTCTAACTTAGAAACAAAGAAATACAAGGATGAAAGGGACAAAGGACTGATGCTACGGTTACGCTTGGAAGAAAGAGTATCGTCGATAGCCTTTTGTCGGGCATGCCGTCTTTTTTCTCGTACTTCTAGAGAAACCTGAAACACCAGCGATCCGCTTGATGGAGACTGTCATTAGTAACCGAAGCCTGCAGCTCCCAGCAGTTTGCGCGAATCTCCTTGGGAAACTGACCTGAGGAAAGTTAACTTATCCGACTGCGATCGCTCTTTTCCTCCTGCGCCTTGCTGTGTGATCGTTGTATTGAGAATTCAGCCCTTCATTTAAGGATGCATTGGTTCTTTTTTTTTTTCCTTCTAGTTACACAGTGTTCATGTGCAAGCAAAGACAGTATATCTTCCAAAACACGAAGCAAGCACTCAAAAAACAACCAAAGCACGAACAGCCCCCTCAGGATGAACAAGAAGAGATCGTGTGCGGACGCACGAAAGGAAGCTCCTTATCAGTTAAAGCTACTGAAGACGAGCACAGGCTGCGCGCCTGTGCTCGTCTGTTCCTTGCTGTGTCATGTTTAGTTGAGCTATACTTACGATGGTTTCTATGTCAAAACACCAACTCGCCCAACAGTCAACTCTTTTAAAGTTTATCCTAACTTTGCTGCAATAATTCAGATTAGTTCAATTCACTTAGTTTTAAAGGCAATGTCGCTTTTGAAAGCTTACGTGTGCTGATTCCTTTCATTCTCATCCATTGTTTCTGTGACGTCATGATGGCGTCTCTTAGGCGCCCACTCGTAAAGAGGCTCTCGTTCCGTTATCAAGGCCATTCTTTAATTGTTCCCCGCATTGCGCATCTTTGAGAGCTGATTAAGCGGGATTGACAAGCTTTGCTCTTAGGGACACCCTGCGGCTGGCCGTCCCTGCTTTCTTATCGTAAATTCGTCGTCATCACCTTCGTTATCTTCTCCCTGCTTATCTCTATATGCCGGCTCGTGTCCTTGCACACCCATTTTTACGTCCGCGCGGCTGTGCAAGGCCGGGTCGAAATTTTTTTCCGATGAATCCCGAGCCTTAAATTTCGTTTTGCAGTGACGTGTAAATGTTTGCCGCAATGCTTACACGGAAAAATGTGAAACGCGTCAATGAGCGAAATAGGAGAGTAGGCTAGTTCGTACTGCATATACTGACGTTTAGCGCAAGATATTGGCACAAGATGAAGGAAGGCAGCGCTGTTATATGAAGATTTACGATAATAAACAAAGTTGGCTGTGTGACATCAGACACAGCTCTTGTGCGGAAGCTGAGGTTGGGGATCAGTACGTTTTTTGAGGAGTGTAATGATATTATACTGAAGCAATGAAAAATCCTTGAACAGGAAGCATCGCTAATAAAAGTTGTTGTAGTTTTGCTTCCAAAAACCATTATATGATTATGAGAGACTCCGTAATGGTGGGCCCCTGAAATTTCGACCATGTGGTGTGCATGACATGCACGAACGTGCATGTCATGCCCACCACATGGCCGAAATTGTGCGAACGTGCACTGACATCAAGAGAACACGGGCCTCCATCTTGCCGCCTCCATCGAAATCCGACCGTCGCGGCCAGGATTCAGCCCGCGACTTTCAAGCTTAGAATTTATTTTCTAATCATTTACTCATACAAGATACCCCCATCTGGACGTTTTGAAGTGTCGCGATGGTCATCGAATCGCCTGGAAAAAAGTGTGAAGTCTCAAAATGTAGGCTAAAGCCGAGAAGAAAAGAAAATAAGGAATAAGAAAGCGGGTGCCTTCTTTAACGTTATCTGGTAAGGAGGAGGAGAAGGAGGCGGAGGAGGACTGCACCACTGTCGCTGTAGCGAGTCTCTGCATCTGCCAGCGCTGCGGTTCTCAGCAGAAAAGATTCGCGCCACCGATAAACCCCAGACGGTGCAAGCTTGCATAGTCGGACGTTAGGACGCTATGCGATGAGTGCTGCATCGCGTGCTGGGCTGTGCTGATAGCGATTTTCGTGTTCAGGCGCGCTCTGGACAAGTTGCTGAACTCAGCTATCGTGGTCGTCGCCTCTCAGAGGGTGAGAGAATTTCAGTGCACACCCTAAAGATCTGGCTCAGTATCAAAACAGCACACTCGACGACCGTCGTCTCTCCTTTATCTGCGCTGTTGCCTAAAAACGTTTTCGAAATTGCGATAATGTCTTTCGAAATGACGTCCATCTTAAGAACGCCGAGGAAAGATGAGAAGAGGAGGAGATAAGGGATGCCATGCAAATCGGGCTGCCAGGTCGCGATCCTCGAGACGTTCACTTTCTAAAACGCGGCCTCCGCGTAGTTGGCGGAAGCGGCGACAGGTGTCGCCAGTGCCTCTACACGATGCAACGGTGTTACTCTCGGCTGTCTTTCCGGGGTGGCTAACCTGTTTAGGGTGTTTTTGTTGTTGTTTTTTTTTTTTTGTTCAAGCGAAGCTTGTTATGACTCGCAGATTTCGGTGGCGGTGTCGTAGGCGAAAAGCCCGGCGTCGCCTACGACGCATGCGCATTTCACATGCGCATTTGTATGCGCCGTTTTCCTATAATTCATGCTCCCCGATCGTGGACTTGTCGGCGATCAGATGTTTCTGATATGGCAATCGGATCTGTTATTGAGCTCACTCGTCATTTCACGTGGCCACACTCCGTTGTTGCTGGAGTATGAACGCATTACCGACGTTGTTACCGGTAGCAACTGAAGTGTTTACGTTGCTAAGCGCGTGGATGGAGGTTCAATTCCCGGCATGGAGGAAGGAAACAGTTAGGAGGGGGCATTGCGCAATATGAAAGGAAAGAAAGAAAGAAAGAAAGAAAGAAAGAAAGAAAGAAAGAAAGAAAGAAAGAAAGAAAGAAAGAAAGAAGAAAGAAAAAGAAAGAAAGAAAGGAAAGAAAGAAAGAAAGAAAGAAAGAAAGAAAGAAAGAAAGAAAGAAAGAAAGAAAGAAAGAAAGAAAGAAAGAAAGAAAGAAAGAAAGAAAAAGATTTGGTTATGCACCTTCACAGAGTGTAATGGCTCCTCAGTTTTTCGTTTATAATCGGGATACCTTTGTGACAGGGGCGTAGCCAGGGGGAGTTGGGGGGGGTTGAAACCTTTTCAGTTTTGCTTGCGTATATATACACGCGCACATACAAACGCACGCACGAACATACATAAAGTATGGTTGAAATCCCCCCTTCCCCCCGAAAAAAATTTCTGGCTACGCCCCTGCTTTGTGACGTGATCGAAACAGGCCGGGTCTTCCGAGTTGAGGGGTTTTAGAAATAAAGAATAAAGGCGCTTTCTCGCGCCGCACCTCCCCTCCGCTTCATCAGCAGACCACCGACAACGTTGGATCGCATGCAGTCCTATTTTGCATTCTTTAGCTTTTGTGTGTGTGTGTGTGGCTGAATCTTTACATAACAACCTAATCGCATCACGAAGCCTATGTGTAACGTTTTTATGACGATGTTTGGGCCTTGAAGAAGGCATTTGGTCAGGGCCTTCATAGGGCGCATACCTCTATGCAGAGTGTCGGAACGGAACGAAAACCTAAAACGAAAAACGAAAAAAACGATATTTTTGACCGGAACGAAAACGTAACCGAAACGTTATTTATTATTTCGTTCCGGAGTGAAACCGAAATTTTTTCAATCGTTTTTCGGTTCACGAGAAAATTTCGCGATCCGGAACAACTGAGCTCATGCAATGTGAGCATATCTCAGGGTATAGTATTAGCGCGTACCTCAGACAGGAAATCCAAAGCAAAGATATGTTGAAATTGTGCGAAAAACGAGAACAGTGGCAACCAGAGATGTTCATATTAACGCAAGTGAACTTTTGCGCACCTGTCAAGCCGGCCAAAGTGGAGAGGGCATTGTCGGCGCTGAAGTTTGTTACAGCAAAAGCTGTTATGAGATCACAACAGCCGATTTTGGCTCCAAAGTTGTCCGCAGCCGCCGGTGTACGTGACCGCTATCGCGTGGTATAAGAAAATATTAAATGAGAAACAAATTTCTAGGATCCGCGCCCTCTGCGTGGCAGTCGGGTCTTCCACCACAGTTTCACGCTGGTGCTTATAACTCCACCGCAGAAATACTCTACACAGGCGTCATGTCGGGCAAGGAATCACGTTAACATATGTAATATAGGGGTAGCAGAAGAGTAAAATAACAACCAGTCATCACACAATGCTAATAGCGCAATGTGTGGTTTAATGCTTCCCACCAGTGTTGCGGAGTTGCCTCACCAGAATTGGAATGACTCCGGAATCATTCCACACTTTCGCGACCCCGCAATGGAATGGGGACAACGCTCGGAAGAATGGAATGGGAATGGAATTACGTCTTTTTCCGAAAATAGAGGACGTTTTCGTCTACGTGCTGTTTTTCAAGCTTCAAACGTTAGTAAGTCAGAGCCTCGCAAGTTAACACTAAAGCAGTATCTTTAAAATGACTTAGCTGATTACAAGCACGGTACATTTATAAGCAACGCGCCTACTACAAACGGAGGCATAAGTTAGTGTACACACAAATGCATTATCCCAGCAGATACCGAAGGGAGAAACAAATTACACCTGCGCGTTGGTTCCCATTGATACCCCCACCCGAAAGTGGCGAATACTCTATGCACAGCCTGATCTTTATCTCACGAGCAGTTTAGTATCTGACACACGTAAATAACCTTTGCGACAAGGAAGACATTTCATACCTGCGCACAAGCGAACACAGAAAGCGAACACGAGGCGCGCTTGACAAGCGTGAGTGCTGACGGGCAGTGCGGCCCAGTGTTTCGTATTCGATGCAAAGGCGCTTTTGTCAGCATGAAAATACGCTATGTCGTCATTTTAGCATTAACAGATTTAAGCTTAAACAATATTGAAACACCAACATTCGTTCAACGATGTTGACCACGCAAATACTATCGGTAGCGGGAGAACTGCCCCTATGGGAATCAGTAGGGTGCTTGTACAGCCCGAGATATGTCACCAAGCTACTATTCCTCGACCTTGCCAACGTGTTTTGCGTACTTTTGCAGTTCTTAATGCATTTGATGACATCAGCTTTATGGGGCGTTCATTCTTAACTCGATAAAACTATCAAGATGCCTTTCCTACGTTGAGGAATTACAGGAATGGAATCGGACTGCCAGACCATTCCTTGAGTGCCAATGGGCTAAGTTTTTTTTTCATTCCGAGGAATTGAAAGGAATGGAATTGCGGCAAGTTCTAATTCCCCGGAATGGAATTGGAATCGAATGGAGGCGCCCATTCCGCAACACTCCTTCCCACCCACTGCAATGTGCTCAGCCATAATTCTTCATTATCAGCCACAGCACAAAGTGCAGATAATGCCTTACAGATGTGTAGCGGGTACCGCGATTCTCCGAAGAATGAAGAAAATGGCATAGTGGGAACTTCGCTACTTCAGAAAAATTGCGACGATTTATGACGTAGTGGGTACGTTGCATGTTTACTTGTATTAGTTGCCCCAAGAGATAACAACGGGCTCTACAAAGTCCGCTCTTCTAGCTTTTGCTGTGACTTGCTGCGTGTTTCACGCAGGCCTGGCGATCTTTTTATCAGAACAGCAGTCTCGCATATCAGAGAGTACACTCAATGACGTGCTGCTTCTGAGATCGTGCTCACTCCCTTGACACAAAGAATTAAGCCAACTAAAAAAATTCGTATTTTTCTTGTGAGAAAATAAATACCATGACTTTGAAATTAATACTGGTTTGTGCTAGTTGGTAGGAATACGTGGTACAGTTACTTCCGCTCCTCTGAAGAACGTGTTTTACCCTTCTCCCACCCAGTGATCTTTTTTAATGATTGATTTACCTTTTTCATACTTGCTTTTTTATACAAAGAAAAAAAAAAACCGTTACGGAACGTTTTTTTTTTTTTTTTTCGTTCCAGAGCAGAAACGAAACGGAACTTTTTGCGGTGAAACGAAAAACATTTCGTTCCGACACCCTGCCTCTATGGCGTGAGGGCTGTAGTGCGCTACAGGGCCATGTCGCGCCAGTATACCGCGTAAAGTGTATATTCGTTAAAATTATAGCAATAATCGTAATGTTTGTCTTGAACGTTTCTTTTTTTTTAGTGTGTTTACAATCACAAGTCGCAAGTGCATCAAAAAGTAAATATTAAAGTTCTGAGCTAAAAACGTTTGATTTTGTTTGCAAATATCTGACTGCCTGTGGCGGCAAAATGGGTTGAAACTCTACGGTTTAAAACGCCGTTTTAGCTTATTTTACTAGAAAACATATATTGGTATTGAAGAAAATTATTATCGAAATTCTCCTTTTCTCGAATTTCGTGCCGAAACTTCATAGACCGTATACCCAGTGTTACGTGTCTGGTTTCAGAATACGTTCACGCGCATTTGAGCCACGTTGGCGCAAGAAACGTCATCGAACTACGCTAGACAATATCTTCCATTATTTCAAAGAGTCAAATGTGACACTAAAAGACTTAATCATGCGCTGTTCTATGTAAGCACGCTCCAGTTGTTTGCACACGTTAAATAAACAATCAGCTTGACCCACGCAGACTCTGTCCAAAGCGCCGACGTCACGATGAGTTGAGGCTAGAACGCCAAGACTAGCGTCAGGACCGTAGCCAGGGGGGGGGGGAGCTAGGGGCCCGGGCCGCCTCCCCCCCCCCCCAAATTTGGGTGAAGTAGGTGTTTTTAGCAAAAATAAATATTAAACTTAAGTGTTTTTCTCAAAAAGTCAAGGCTTTAAGCAAGTGCCCCCCCCCCCCCCCCCCCGAAAAAAATTCCTGGCTACGGGCCTGACTAACGTTACAGGTGTTCTTCATTACACGCGGTTTTCTCGGATTTTCTCGGGTTTTCTGACAAACTAGTTCTGTTATGGTAATGAAGAAATATGCTTTACTAACACTACTACATTTAATATTCATCGTTAATGTCTCTTTAACCATTGCGAGCGCACAGCTCAACATTAACCGCACCATTTTTTTTTTATCGAAGCAATTTTAATTGCTCCAACGTCCCGCATCTCTACCTGTTCCATATCCTACTTCCCTCGGCTCTCCTTCCTGATGCCGCGGTGAAGTCTGTGCCTGGGCTGACATAAATATTAATGGTCTAATTGTGATTACGCGGCAGCTTTAATTGGAGCTTGAAACTTCGTTTCTTTTGCAAGCGCCAGGAAGGGGGGGGGGGGGGGGGGGGCACGTAGCTCACAAAATTTATGGCGTTCCTCCATTAGGAGATTCGCTTTCTCTTAAAAAAAGAACTACGCTGTGAGCGCTGTGTAATCGTGACTTCGAATTAAGCGAGGCGGCGGCTCGTCAATTGTGTGCGGTCTTATCGGTCGCCATCAAAGGCAGCGGCAGGGAAAAACCCCGTCGGGACGTTTTTCATCGTCAGTCTGTGCCTCGCGTGAAAGCATGATTTTTTTTTAACTTTCTTACTAACTCTCTCCTGTTACTAGAAGTGGCGCAAGAAAAAGAAGCTGGAAGAAAACTCGCAATCAGTGGGCAGCCCCAGTGCCTCAGATGTATACCAAGGGCGCTATAGTAAAGGTGGACAAAGAAAAAAAGAACGAAAAAGAAAGTGAAGTGCGGAGCCTAGAATAGCAGGCTCCATCGCAATGCGCATACGTGCGCCGAGGCTCGCCCTTAATACATGGTTGCCAGAGCATCGCTTCGAGATTTGATACGTTTGCTGCATGAAGTCCTGTACATACAACCAATATCAGCAACTTCCGGCACTGCCTCCTCATGCATCAGTTTAGTTCGGCTAGGATTAGTTGTAGTAGTTATAGTACACTGGCGACGCTCACCGAAGCCGTTTAAGCAATGCGAAATATGCTGACAGATGCATATTATAGGTCTCTAAAAAACCTGATGAATCAGGTAGAAACCTAGCAATATACTGCGAACGCCGTAAAGAAAAAGAAAGAAAAAGTCGTATTCTTTGGCAGTCTTGCAGGCTTAAAATAAGTGGTACAGCGTACCTTTAGGCGTTCGCCATTGAGAGCAACGTAATGCGTTGAGGTAATATTTCACATTGCACGAAGCTGCTATACAAATATTATTTTTTCTGCGTGCTCTCGACTGTACAAGCTCACATTTTGGCTTCAGAACAATTTTCAATCGTCTCCATATTAAAGCGTACAGCCGCCAAAACATATGCTACTGTTAAGTATGCGTAAGGGCTTGAAGGAGCCTCACTGACCACCTTTCTGACCGTGTGCTGCCTCAGGCCGCTCGTATAAGGAATCGCACTTCGACAAAGACGGCATTCCGGGTTATAAGCGAACAAAGCCTGACTCTTGAGGTAGCCGTCTTACACCGCCATCGGCTTCGCCAGCATCAGTTTCACACTTTCATTTTTCCTACTGCGCCTTTCTATAAATGTTTGACACTACTGAGACGACGTTACACAGGGCAAGCAATCTCTTCTATGTCATTCGTGTTCGCACACTATGTATTTCGAAATGTTTGTCATTGTAAGGCATTTCTTTTTCTTCTTGTACTCACTGTTTTTATCGTTTTTATCGTTTTTATCGTTTGCTGTATTGCGGTTGTGTTGGCGAAGGCGCGTTACACCACACCACTCAAAGCCGATGCAAGCGGACAACCTATTGGATTTTCGCAATTATCTGCTCTCAGTACTGTCGCAACGTTTCCTCGCACAGTCGAGTGTTGGCAGAGTGACGTAAACAGTGGCCTAACCATGTAGACGTGCAAGTTGTCAGGACTTTGTGTACCGAATGCCTCATGCAGTCAGCATCGATCGCCGCCAGCCCACTATTTCAGGCATCGGGCGCTGTCGAACTAAACATGAGGTCCCTTTCAGTCTATACGTGTCAGCGGTTTGTAAGACACTCGACTTTTGCCGGCCTCAGTGCCTGTGACTCCTACTGGTACCATCATAGCGTTTAAACCCTGCGATATGCCCATTCATTTGTCGCAAAGTAACTCCACGTTTCTCTGGCTTGGAGCTGCCACACACGCCGTGATAACTTAGCAGTTAAGGTGCTGCGCTGCCAAGCTTGAGGACGCGGGTTCGATTCCCGGACGCGGCTACCGCATTTCGTTGGAGCCGCAATTCAGAAACACCTGTGAGTTTGTATTTAGAATCGCGTCGGAAAGCTCCAGGCGGTTAAAAAAACTTTTGGGAGTCCCCCGGTACGACGTTACTCATGACGATATCGTGGTCCAATAATTAAAAATTCAATTTTTAATTATTGTGCGGCAGGGGGGCGCAAGTACGCACTTAATGTACAGGTCCATGCCGGTGTATGCTACGGATATCATTGCACTGAAGCTTTTCACAATTATCAGCGCCAAAACACGCAACCAAGAGAGCGGTGTACGCAGAATGAGAGGCACGCGACGTTTTAGATGAAGTCACTCGACTTTATTTTTGCCTTATCACATTGACTTTCGATTTCAAGAAGAGAGAAGAAATAGTAGAGAAGGAAAGGCAGGGAGGTTAACCAGTATAGGACAACCGGTTTGCTACCCTACACATGGGGACAGGGTGGGGGAGATTTAAAGATGAAGAGGAAAGAGAGAGAGAGAGAGAAAGATAAAAAGATAGCACGACACAGCACACATAGAATCAGTCGGTCACTCTTGCGTGGTAGCATAGCACACATAGAAACAGTCGGTCACTCTTGCGTGGTAGTTGGTCACTCCTGCGTGGTACGCGACATTTCTGTCACAGGCGCTTGGCCAAGTTAGTCGCTCTCAAAAACCTCAGCAGTGCCTTCGTCGCCTTCAGTTGTGATGTCTTCTGTTGACAACTTGCAAGTATTGTTTGAACAGACATTGGTCTACTATCAAGGCGCGCTAGAACGGACGCCAATGACTGTCTCTGAGCATTATATACCGGACAGTCGCACAGGACGTGGTGTAGCGTCTCCTCGCAACGACAGGCATCGCAGAGAGCGTTGTCGGCCATTCCAATTCGAAAGCAATAGGATTTCGTAAATGCCACCCCTAGCCACAAGCGATAAAGCAGTGTGGCCTCTCTTCGGCGGAGTCCAGTTGGCATACAGATATGCATCAAAGAGGACAGGTGGCGTTGACGATTAGTCCGGTTGGTTTGGCTGCTTGGTGGGCACCATAGAGCGAGCGTGATCTCCTGTGCAAGGCCTCGAAGACTGCTGGCAGCGTCAGACCTTGAAAGTGGGATGGTATCTTCCTGTGTGCTTTCATGAGCTGTCCGAGCGGCATTATCGGCCTGTTCGTTCCCTATGACGCCGCAGTGACTTGGCAGCCATTGAAACGTCACGTGGTGCCCTTTCTCATATGAAGTGTGGAGAAGACCTCGAATTTCAAAAACGAGCTGTTCATATGGCCCGCGACGCAGAGCAGATAGCACAGATTGTAGGGCTGCCTTTGAGTCGCTGAAGATAGACCAATGTTGAGGTGGTTCCCGATTAACAAAACAAAGTGCAGCGCGCAGAGCAGCTAGTTCCGCAGCTGTCGACGTCGTGGAGTGGTCGGTCCTAAAGCTGATGGTAATAGCTCTTGCTGGGACAACCACCGCACCGGACGAACACTGGATGTTTGTGGAACCATCTGTATATATATGTACACTGTCCGCATACTTCTCGTACAAAAGAAGCAGAGACAGTTGTTTCAACACAGGTGACGACAGCTCAGATTTTTTCCGGATCCCTGGTACACTGAGTTGAACTGTGGGTCGAATAAAACACCAAGGGGGCATCGGTGGTTTAGATGCAGTGGTGAAGCCCGAGGGAAGTTTGTCGTTGTACTTGACGATAGTTTTAGAAAATGATGCGTGGCGCCTCTCTGAAGGCAGTGTTGCAAGGTGATGACAGGGAGCACGTGCAAAATGTCTGATGTGCGTTCTCAGGACTTCCACCGTAATGTGAGTTTGCATTGGATGGTCACGAGCAATCGCAATAGTTGCCTCTATTGACGTACATCTGGGCAAACCAAGGCACGCTCTGAGTGCTTGAGCTTGTACTGCCTGCAGAACACGAATATTGGTCTTACAAGTATTACTCAGCACGGGCAGGCTATATCTAAGAAAACCGAGAAAGAGCGCTCTGTAGAGTTCCAGCATTGCGTCCACTGACATCCCCCACGTCTTTCCTGCCAAGAACTTGAATAACTGGGAAATTGCTGTCAGGCGCTGCTTCAGGTAGGCCACGTGCGGGCTCCAACATAGGTCCCTGTCGATGATTACGCCAAGAAACCTGTGAGTTCTGGCATAAGGAATGGGCCGCCCGTTGATTGAGATGACATAAGGTATCATTAGTTTCCGAGTGAATGCCACCAGTGCGCATTTTTCTGGTGATATGCTGAGACCTTGTTTACACAAGTACCTAGCTGTCAAAGTTGCTGCTCTTTGAAGCCGCGCACGTATCTGAGGACGTGTGACTGCCGAAGTCCAGACACAGATGTCGTCTGCGTATATTGAAACCTTGATGGTAGTTGGCAAGTAGTCAGCAAGCCCAATAAGTGCGAGGTTGAATAGCGTCGGGCTGAGAACTCCGCCTTGAGGAACGCCCCTGGAGGTATAGCGTCGTGTAGTTGGGCCATCGTCTGTTAACACAAAGAATGACCTTGCAGCCAGGTAACTTGCAATCCACGAAAAAATTCGACCACCGAGGCCAACCGCCGCAAGTGCATCGAGAATGGCCTCATGTAATACGTTATCGTATGCACCTTTCACATCTAGGAACAAAGCTGCAGATAGTCGCTTACGGGACTTTTCGTGCTGAACATACGAAACGAGATCAACTACATTGTCGATGGAAGAGCGGTCACGTCGGAAACCAGCCATGGAATTCGGGTAAATCTTGTAGTGTTCAAGATACCACTCAAGGCGGCCAAGGATCATTCTTTCCATCATCTTTCCTACGCAGCTGGCTAGTGCAATTGGGCGGTATGAGGCGAGTTCGAGGGGCGATTTACCCTGCTTCAAGAGAGGCACCAAACGGCTTACTTTCCAGTCGTCGGGAACATTGCCATCCTGCCATGAGGAGTTGTAGAGGCTCAGCAATTCTCTCCTTGCGGCTCCTCCCAGGTTGCACAAGGCTCGATATGGAATACCATCTGGACCCGGAGTGGTAGAACGCCTGCAGAGAGCTAGTGCCGCCTCGAGCTCCTCCATTGTGAAAGGGAGGTCCATGCGGCAGTCACGGGATTGGGGGACGTCACCTCGGGCTGGAGAATCTGGACGAGTCGTTTGGTTGGCGATCCGCGCACAAAAATCTTCTGCGACATCGATGTCTTGCCGCCCTTCAAAGAGTGCGAGCGCTTTGAATGGAAAACGTTGCTCCGGAAGGCAACGCAGACCTTGCACAGTTTTCCAAATGTGGGAAAGTGGCTTGCGGGGGTCTAGCGTCTGGCAAAACCTTGTCCAACGTTCCGACGCTAATTTATCCATGCGACGCTGAATCTTCTTTTGCATCCTCCTGGCTGCCCTAAGGTCGTGAATTGATTTCGTGCGCCGATATCGACGCTCCGCCCGGCGCCGCAGTGCTCGAAGTCGTTCCAACTCTATGTCGAAATCGTTTCGCGTGGAAGAGATTGTCAACGTGCGAGTGGCCTTTTGCATTGTACTCTTAATTGTTTGCTGTAACCCAGATTGTAGGCCCTCGCTGCAAGCATCTTCCATGTCAGATTTGAAGGTGGTCCATTGAGTCGCTCGAATGGTCCTCCGTAGACCAGCTCTTGACAAGCCTTTGATGCTAAGGTAGATGGGAATGTGATCACTCCCGTGTGTCTCAACATCTGGAAACCACTTGACACGTCTGGCGAGAGAGTTAGAGACAAAAGCAAGGTCGAGGCAGCTTCCGTATGTCACGCCTCGAAGAAAAGTGGGGCAACCATCATTCAGGAGAGTAAGGCCATAGTGGTAGGCGGCGCTTGCTAATCTTCGTCCTCTTGCATTTGTCCTTGGACTTCCCCATGCAGGGTGGTGCGCATTGAAATCTCCTATGATAACCCATGGAGGAGGACAAACACTCAAGATATCCGCTAATCTTCGTGAATCGAAATTGCTTGAAGGCGATATATACACGCCTATGAGAGTAAACAGGAGTTTGTGCTTTTTAACGGTGATGCATACATATTGATTGTCATCGTGAGGCGCAATTGGTTGCACCACATAGGTGAGTTCACGACGAACAAAAACGATGATCTTGCTGCACGCACCGTTTGTTGAAGACATGACAGCTTCGTACCCTGACAATCTGGTTGGTTTCGACAAATTGGGCTCACAAATGACGATCAGTGGAAACACATTACTATACACAAACTGACGAAAATCTGAAAGGCGTGATTTAAGCCCTCTGGCGTTCCATTGGATGATGGACGCTGATTTGACTTCTTGACGGAAGGATGAGGTGTGGGTAGCCATCTTTCTATTCGAGAGATTCAAGCACTGGGCTTAAGGCGTCCAGCACTCTAAGTGCGCTTCGAGCTGATGTTGTTCCCATGTCCTCTAATATCGCTCGGATAGCTCCCATGAGGGAACGCAGCACCGAAATGACTTGACGATCTGTTTTAGGTATACCATCCATGACCGGAGATGGCTCCGGTGGAGCGGCGACCTTCCGAGGTTCCTTGTCAAGGGGCCGGGTCGGAAGCGTAGGCCATTCCTCTGGAGGAAGATGCTTATCCGCTGCCTTCGTGGAACTGGTGGGCACTTTCGCGGCGCGACTGAGTGGTGCCGCCACGGAGTGGGCACTGTCATATCGGGCATGCGCGTTCTTAGAAGACGTACGATGACGCCGACGTCGACGCCGACGCTTGACAACTTCGGCTGCCTCCCTGTGGGTCGAGTTGTCTCGAACCATTTGCTTGAGAACCTCACGCTCCTTCTTGATGCGAGGACAGTCTTTCGACGAGGCAGCGTGAGGACCGCTGCAGTTGGCACATTTCAGAGTAGTGGCACGGCAGGTGTCTTCTGCATGAGGTTCAGCGCAACGGGGACAGAGTAACGAGTTGGGGCACACGCCTCTGACGTGTCCTAGCCTGAAGCACTGATGACACTGAAGCGGCTTCTGTATGAATGGCCGAACCGGATGGCGGAAATGTCCGACTTTCACGTGGGATGGTATGCAATCCCCCTTGAAGATCAATTTTACGCAGCGCGTATTCCCAAGGCGACGCACTTGCGTAATGACAATGCCCTCGTTTGCCGGCTTGATGAGGGTAGGTAAGTCAGCACTGGGAATGGCAATGTCGATGTCGTAAATTACACCGGCTATAGATGTATCATCCATCGGGATAAAGGGGCGCATTTTAATGCCGCCTAGCTCCGTCATTTGTTGAAGCTGCCCCAGAGCACTCACGTTGTTCACGTCTATGGCAAGGATGTTCTTCCGTGGATTAATTCTGATGTCTTTAATTTGATCCGGCACCGCACGTTCCAGAATAACGGATAGGGCTTGCCTGTTCAGCAGTCGTAGGTTGCTTGAGGGATCCTCCGGCATGAAGATGATGACATGCGGCCAGCGCGCAGGCCTTGACTGCATAGTCGCTGTACTCGCAGGCGTCGAAGGCGGTGCGTTGATGATCTTCCTCTTCGCCCTCTTACCCCGGACGGGTATGAAGCTGTCGTCTGATGTGTCGTCTTCTGACATAGAGTACAGCTCGGTGTCCTCAGTGTCACTGGGAGAGCCAACTCGCTTCCTTGCGATTGACGGCCGCGGTGACTTCTGGCCAGACGGGCCTCTGGCCTGCTCCGCGTCCATGGCCGCAAGACGGGGAGGCGAGGCACCTCGAAAAAGCGAAGGTTTCACTAAAAATTCAGAGAGCACAGAAACAAGCGTTCTGCCAAGAAGACACTTCGTCGTCTTCTTCGATTTTCTCTGAATGCTATATAGAAAACAAATACAGCTTAGTACACACAAATATGATAAGCCTAAGTCGGCGTTGAATAAACAGTTAATGTAAGTGCATGTTACGTGTGCGCTTAAGTTTTGTTTTTAGTCATTTTCTATCTTCTGGAATTACGTATAGTTCAAGTTTGTCCGTTGTGTAGCTTATTTTGCAGACGCGCTTATGATACAGACGGCAGCAAGATAGCTCAGCTTGCCGGCATTGCATTGCATGTCCAAAGACATGCACTATAGTTGCTGTGTGATGTGTTATGCATTCTAATTAGTGCGTAGGCTTTATCATATGCGCTGTTCTCACCAGCTTTAGACTTCGTATAGGGAGACTGGTATCGTACATAATTAAATAAAATTATCTGCTATTGGTCAAGTGCACAGTAACGCTGCTCATTTTAGCGCCCGGAATATCGCACACCCCTCGCACAAAGTGGCTCGAGCTTGTTTTCCTCGAGTTCGAAATTTTGTATTTTTGTCGAAGTAATTTCATATGCCATTTACAACATTGTTGGTCGGCATGTGAGAATAGGCTCACATACTTTTTGATAGATAGATAGATAGATAGATAGATAGATAGATAGATAGATAGATAGATAGATAGATAGATAGATAGATAGATAGATAGATAGATAGATAGATAGATAGATAGATAGATAGATAGATAGATAGATAGATAGATAGATAGATAGATAGATAGATAGATAGATAGATAGATAGATAGATAGATAGATAGATAGATAGATAGATAGATAGATAGATAGATAGATAGATGTAACCAGCAAGCAAACGCCCTAGGCCTTTCTTTGTATATATACTCGACCGTTATGCACCGCGAAACGCCCCCGCAACTGTTACGTGCCCACTGATGTCACTCGTTATCGTCGGCCATCGTTCCACAATATGCAAAATATGCGGTCAAAAGATAATGACTACACAGCGCGGCTTCGCTTGTACTCGCTGACTGTCGCCGTCGCCTGGCGCGTGCGGGGGGGGGGGGGGCGGGGGGGGGGGGGGGATAACGCAGTCTCCGTTATCTGTTCGCTTCGAGAGAAGGGCTGACTCTAGCAACTGGATCAGAGCAGAGAGCCGAGCTGTTCGTTACAAATTTTTTTCTGTCCTCCGCTGGCATGCATGCGGAGATAAACTCCGACCCATTAACGTCAGTGAGTCTGCTCCTAGGCAAAGGGGCACGTGACAGAGCGGTTTGAAGGAATCCAGGCTGTTTGCGGTACGGCATGCACTGTCATGTGAAGCTGCTGTGCCGGCGTATGGCAATAAACGTGCCCCTACTTGCACCTCCGACGCTAAACCTATAAAGATACTGTTGGCAAACTTAAGATAGAGAAATGGACGGTAATTGCTTTCCATTGAGGTCTGTACCTACCACCAGGGGCGTAGCCAGACATTTATTTTTCGTGGGTGAGGGGGGAGGGGGGGGTCAACTACGCTTCATGTATACTCGTGAGTGTATGCAAAATTGAAAAATTTCAAGAGCGAGCGGGGTACGCCAGTGGATACAACGCTACACTTCTAAATTTGTATAGCTTGGCAAAAGGTGTAGTGGCAAAAGAGCGAAGCATATTTTCTGTTCTGTATATTTTCTGTTTCTGTACAGAAAGAAACAAATGAATGAATGAATGAATGAATGAATGAATGAATGAATGAATGAATGAATGAATGAATGAATGAATGAATGAATGAAGTATTCAACGCAGACATTTGGGCTAGTTGGTGCTAACTGAATTTTCACATCTTAATAAGCGCAAAGCAAAAATCACTCAAGGAAGAAGCACGTAAACAGGACGGTCGCTAGACATCAACTGTAAGTTTACTGACGCAAAACGATGGCAGCATGCATGCCATCGTTTTGCATGCGCAGCATGCGCATGCAAAACATTCATGCGCAGAACCCACTAGCGCCCGTTCTGTTTACGTGTATCTTCCTTCCGTGATGGTTGCTTTGCGCTTGTTGAGATGTACAAGTTCTATATGCAGAGCCCATCATCTTTACTAAAGTGTCCTAAAGTTTACTAAAGTTTACTAAAGTCCTGTCCTCTCAAGCTCCCTCGATGGGCGTGCACAGTCTGTGTCGTCTTCGACGACGCAGACGACGCGTCTCGGCTTTGCTCATAGCATTAGGCTTCGGATGTTGTCCTTGAGGGGCGTGTAGCCACTGATGAGAGCAAGTCGAGAGAGCGCCGATCCTCGGCGGCCGGAGCATCGTCGCAGCGTTGCGAGGCTCCAATTCCGAGAACACGAGAGCGCCGGCACTGTGCAAGGCGACGCTGGAAAAGTACCACCGCTGCAGCGACGTTGCCGCAGCTGGTAGTGTAGTAGTTGATGCTTCCTGTAAAAAACCCGTGCAGCCCAATTCCTGACAAGCGATATGCATGCATACTGCGTCGCGACGACTATAAATAGAAAAAAAAAAAAAGAAGCGAACGTTAACCTCATGCACATATGAGCAATTGTGTGAGTGTTCTATCGCGCACATATGATCGTGCAGTACGCCACAGATGGAGTTCACTGTTGTTAGAGGCTGAGCGAGAACTGAAGAAAAGGCAATTAACAGTACGTGAGGAACGATAAATGGCGAAGAGACGACTGTCCTTACATGCCCAAAAAAAAGATACGGCATAGATGAAAATGCCCACTTCAGCGTCATGAAGAAAGACTGTAAGGTTGAAAACCCTCACTGTAAAAAGCTCATTAAAAAGCTGTCGCACCCTATTAAAATGGGCACAGCTGAATGGAACAAAAACATCAGAAAGTTATAGCTTGTCAAAGATTTACTTAGGCATTTGCTGCCTGTCTTCTTCTTGTTCCCTCTAGTTCACGTGGAGCAGAAAGGTTTTATCTTCGTTCTGATGATTCCTAATTCCGGTGCCGTCCAATGTGCATCATGTTGGTTCAACGAAATCTTCTCAATCAGCATAAGGCAGTTCAGAAGGTTGTTTACCTTGTACGAACAATAAATCGCATTATCTCGATAGTGCGTGCTCCACATCAAGCCTGTGCGGTTCCGGCTCTCACTCGTGAAGAACCTAACTTATTGTGCATCATTGCAACCTGCTCCGCGTGCACGAAAGCTTCGTGGTTAAAGACTCAACGATGCGCTTTCCGGCTTTGTACCTTATGCGATGAGATGGCTGAAAAGGAATACCTCATTTGTCTGTGCACGCAGCTTGACGTGGAAAAGCGAGCGCTGTTCCAGATCCTACAAAAGAGAGTTTCTCCGCGTGTGAGCTTCGAAGACGTTGTTTTGCCCGGAGAGAGAGAACTAAACTTTATTGTCTGACTAGGCGCGCGTGGGTGAGGTGGGTGACTTCCTTTTTCAAGGTAGCCATGGCTTGCAGCTGATGCCAGAGCCTTGTCCATCTCACGGAGCTGGTCCTCAGGGTTTAGTGACGTCAGCAACGCCTCCCACTGGTCTTCCGGATTTTCTTGGATGCTCTGTTCGTCTATGGGCAGGATACTTGGGTTGTTTCGGCATCCCCATACCACGTGGTAAAGGGTGTTAGCACTCTCTGGGCAATATCTGCAGTTTCTACTGAAGTTGCCGGGGTACATTGCGTGGAGTAGTGTACCGTGCAGATAGATGCCTGCCTGGAGCCTTCTACAAGTCACTGCTTGCTCTCTAGTCAGCCTTTTGTGAACATGTGGATAGTGGCGTCGTTGCTTCCTGTAGTGCGCGAGTATTTCTGAATATTTCCTAGGTATTCGCTCCTCTGCGTTTCCGGAGTCCGAATATAGAGTCCACAAAAATCGGGAAGAGAGTTCCACAACATCTGATTGAGACACGGAGGTGATCAATAACTTGTGACACGCCCCTGCTACCAACTTACGAGATGCTCAGAAGGAACGATTGATGGCTATGTGTGCCAGGCTAACTAATCCCTCCTGCTTCAACTCCACCGCTACCGCCACTGCCACTAAAACCTACTCTAATAAAACTTTCGATTGGGCCAGTTGGTCCATCACTGGAAACATTGACGAGCAGCGCAAATAACGAGGACAGTGAAAGTACAAGAATACAGGACGGGCGCAGAAGGCCCAAGAATACAGGACTGCACCCGTCCTGTGTTCTTGTGCCTTCACTGTCCTCATTGTCAATGTTTTCACCTTCTCTAAGCTTGTATTGTTGTTCATTGTATACAATGAGCCAGCGTGAACATGATCATGAGAACACTTGTACATTATATGGGAGAAAGCGTTGATGGCCCAAAATTTGTCCTGATTACAGATGAGCGTCCATCGCTCAAGAACGACGGTCGCCTGTTGCAAAGGCCCCACGCATATGACCATCACGCAAGAGCTCTTCTCACTACTCCATGCTTCTCTCTGAAAATAATTACGTTATACCACCCACACGGGACGTTATACAGTAGAGTGGACGGGAAGAACCTGCGGAGCGCTTCGAAACCGTCGACACTTCGGCTCACCGCGAACTGCCTGCATCCGTAATGAAGGACTATAGTGAGAATAACTGCTGAGAAGTGGAGGGTGGGGGCGGAGGAGATGACTGGATTGCGTAGGCAACTACACCTCGACTTTCATGACGAAACAGGCCAGGTCGATTTCGGGAAGCCCTCCTACGCTCAATTCTTTGAGAAGCAGATTCTTCGAAATATGCATGGCGTCGCTAATTTAATTGGACATGTCCGTCCCGTTGTGTGCTGCGACCCAACCTGGCATTGCGGTCGTCGAATGAGCATCCATGGCTGTCGCCTTCTTGCAAAGTTCGTTACAGCGGCGTGCTAAACTTATGTGGTCAGTTTATCTTTGCGAGTTTACTAAATATCCATTTCTCACCTCAGCTTCATTTGATATTTTGTAGGTGACCGTTAATTCAGGTTGGCGACCATGTATGTATGTATGTATGTATGTATGTATGTATGTATGTATGTATGTATGTATGTATGTATGTATGTATGTATGTATGTATGTATGTATGTATGTATGTATGTATGTATGTATGTATGTATGTATGTATGTATGTATGTATGTCACTACATCGCTGCAAATTCGTGTGGTAGGACAGCCGCGACCAGCCGAATAAATTGCAGTATTACCTGTGTTAAGAAAAGGCCACGTCTTCTCTGTACAGCTTCGTATGGTATACGTTCTGCAGAAAGGTCAACGAGTGTGATCTTTATTTTTCTTTTCTCTAAGCAAACTAATCTGAGCTTTAACGTCTATGGCAGCTTTAAGGCCTACAGTTACCGTAAGTAGCCAAACGCCGACTTGCTTTCATGGTTTTATCTGTCCGTTTAGCTATGCGATGCCGAAAGCTAACCGCGTTTCATCGACTTACGAAAGAATTCAAATGAATTGTCCGTAATTATATGTAGCTATGGCACTTTTAGCGGTGCTGTTGCGCGACTGGTGATGTCTTTTTTCGCGAATACCGCGCAATGCCCAATAACTACCAAATGCTCCTTCGTGTAAGCTGTGTGGAAATTAAACTCCACTGGTCAACCTGCCTAGACTATTAGCTAGACTAACGGCTTTCGAAACACGCGTTAGGGTTTCTGTAACGCATACCTACGTAGTAATACTGCATAACTTTTCTTTTTCTTTCGGGGCTTTTCCTTCTTATTTCTTTTTGACGTTCATGACAGCCGCTTCTTTCATGTGACGCAAGCTTTCCCAGATGTTCACTGTCGAGTAACCAAAAGTAAAAGCTTTCCGGAAAGAGGCCTCTGAGTCACTCGTTATTGCTGCTCCGGTTTATGCTCAGTGGAAAATTTTCTCTCGCCGTCACACAACTGGCCTGTCATCTTTCTTTCTTTCTTTCTTTCTTCTGTTCTTTCTTTCTTTCTTTCTTTCTTTCTTTCTTTCTTTCTTTCTTTCTTTCTTTCTTCTTTCTTTCTTTCTTTCTTTCTTTCTTTACGAGGACGTTCAGGACACGTTCGCAATGTTTCGTGTTCTGCAGGCCCCCTTCAAGATATATGATCAATCAACGTTTGCGCGGCAGTGATCAAGCATAACCTTGGTGACCGAGCGTTCTAAGAAATAAACATGCAAAAACAAGAAGCTGCCGTCCGCAGCAGCGCGCAATACATCGCGAAGCCGCAAAGTAGGCGAAGCATACCTATAAGTGAGTTAATGAGTTAATACACAACGACATATACTACAACACAAGAAGGGGCCGCACGCACGCACGCACGCACGCACGCACGCACGCACACACACACACACACACACACACACACACACGCGCGCACACACACACACACACACACTCTCTCTCTCTCTCTCTCTCTCTCAACGTAATTATACCAAAGCCCATCACTTTTGAGCGTTATCTCAGTCATTCATTGGAAAAGGTGCCGATCAATCGAAATTGTGGGCACATTTTACTGACGGAAGCCGGTCAGTGGGAAAGCAGCAGCTACAAACGAATAGCTTTCTGAATACGGCCCCTGATTTCCCAATAATGCGCAGCTTGACATAAATAAGCCCATACGCATACGCCGTTGATCGTAGTCTCCTCAGAGAGCTGCTTTAGACAGCCCTGTTGCACTAACCGTGCGACCTGCCTTGAATGCACAGTGAAAGCTGTCGTGTGTGCCCGCGCGTCGGCTTTCCAATTTCCTGTTGGTCATCTCCTGTCCAGCCTAGTAGCGCTAACAGGCAAGAGGCTGCTACAGTGTTAAACATCCTCCCGTTTTTTTTTTCGTTTTTTTTTATCTCAAGCACTAACTACGTCCTTTCAACATCAACTATTTCCACTGTGTCATCTGGAATGTGACATGTGAGTATGTACGTGCCTTCGGAGTAGTTTCACCGTTGATTGCGCAACCTTTTAAAACGCTTTCAATTTCGACGGAGACGTCCTCCTAACCTTGTATACATACGACTTCGAGTTTTCCATGCTACTGTGTGCAATGTTGTCTACCTTTACCTCTACTACGCGCTTCTTGAACGAACGTTTGCGCGTGTTCTAATCACACAAGGTCACAAGGCAGAACTTCCAAAGCTCTAGATGTCGATTTTTTAAAGACGATAGTCTTTCTTGGGGAACTTAAACGCAGAAATTTTGGTCTGTCTTTCTGTCATTCTGTTTGTCGGCACGTCCCTCGATTCAGCCACTCGGCCAAAGTTGAACCACTTGCCCAAGGGCCAGCCGCTTGAACTGGTTCGGCTGTTCATACTTGTGAACGTTGTCGATCAAAAAGTAAATATCATGCATATCTGAGGTGCAACATCGCTAGGTAAGTATTAGGAGGCGTGTTCCTTTAATAGAAAATGCATGCATACGTAATTTTAAGGATCCTAGTTTCTTAAGCTGCGCTGAAAATGCATAAGAATGGAAGCTTGAGCGAGTTGGTATGCGTTCATCTTTGTTGAAACAGCGCTCACTAGACGACGATGAAGTAAAAGAAGGCAGAGGACCGGCGCTGCCTGTCCTGTGCCTTCTTTTACTTCGTCGTCGTCTAGTGAGCGCTGTTTCAACAAAGCTGAAAATGCGACTGCGCTGAAATTTGCCTTCCTCCGTGCCCTTCGCACGAGCTCATTGTTGTGTTTCGGTTTCGGTTCTGTATTGCACTGTACGAATGCCATGGGTTGGTGTTGAAAAACTTTAATTTTGAGAAGGCCAAGAAGGTGAAAAAAAATATTTAAAAAATGAAAAAGCAGCGTTGTGGGCGGCCTTCAGGCTGCCGGTTGTGGGCGCCGCTCTGGCGTTCCTGTTTTACCCAGGCGACGTGTAAATAAAAGAGTGTGTGGAGAGTACTCGTTGAGTGCGGACGTTTCTCTGCTTCAGCGCTTCGCGCCAAACCGCGTTTTCGGGCTGGCTGGCGTCCCCGCCGGTCGCGTTGGTCACCGCCGGTCTTCGCCTGCTGCTGCGCCGGGACTACCAGCACGCAACACAGCACTCATGTTTCCCGACGTACTGCCAGATGGCGTCCATATCTCACACAGCGCCTCTTCTATCGTCTTTACACGACATTTGCAGCGAAGCACGCAGATACGCGGCCAATTTTTTTTTTTCTTCGGGTGTTCATAACGGGTGTTCAACTTCTTCGGGTGTTCATAACGAACGAAGTAAAGTATGGGAGGGGATAACGCGGCTTCTCATTGAGATCCAGTGAACTTCAGTATTCTGGGGCTTCTTAGATGAGGGTTGCGATGCAGGCTTGTTGGTCTGTCATGCTTCTTGGATGTGAGCTTTCTTCCCTTTGTCCTTGTCTTTTCGCGCCCACATCCAAGATTCTAAGAAGAGTTCTGATAAAAGAGAATCTACCGAATCACTAGCACAAATGACATGACATCTATCAAGAAATCAATAGAAGTCTTAAAAAGTCAAACTGTGCACCTATACATGCCCATGCACGGAATCGCAACGCATCGCTGAACACAAATTGGATCAGCGCTGCTGCATCGTGCAGCAATCACCAGTGTAATCAATACACTTCCACGCAGCTTTTCGTTGCACTATAGATAAGACTAGGTGGTAATGGGTATGAAAGAACACGGCCACAATAAATCATTTTATCAACGTTCGCGAGCTTCCAGGAAGCGAAGACTGATGTACTTTCAGTTCTTTTCTGTGCTCTCAGATTGACAAAATATCTCCAGGGGAACCTTGCGAGCACGAAAGGTCGCTGCTTGTCAGGGGCGTCAAGCGCGGCGAACGCAATGAACGTTTATATACGGCCTGCGTATTTCTGGTGTATTCCGGGCGAGCTGGGGCTCTAACTTTTATCTAGCAGTGACGTTAGCGACTGTGCGAGGCGAGAGAGGGAAATTGGAAATGGAAGGTAGACAAAGCACACCAGTGTCCGGTTCGCTATTTCTTGCGGAGTGTAAGGAAAGGAAAAATAGCAAGAAGTCAGGAGCCCTTCCTATACCAGAGAAATGGAGGCAAGGGAAGCTTGGCATGCGCGTGCCTGACATACCCCTTCTCTTTCTTTCTTTCTTTCTTTCTTTCTTTCTTTCTTTCTTTCTTTCTTTCTTTCTTTCTTTCTTTCTTTCTTTCTTTCTTTCTTTCTTTCTTTCTTTCTTTTCTTTCTTTCTTTCTCATTGCGCAATTCTCCCTCCTAACGTAAGCGTTCCTTTTATTATAGGTGTTTCAGGTTGAATCGGCATGACGCCTTTAATGTTCTTTTAGAAGACGTTTAATTATGAGGGGGCTGCCCCTCCTAATCATCTAAGAAGGGCGCTCGGCCCCATAACTTAAACGCAGTCAGACCTGTGCCATCATTGTTTAGGGTGCAGTGTATCGCCATGCAGATTTATGACAATAAGGGCGTCCGAGGACACCTGATGTTGCGTTCCAAGAACTTTTTCGCTTTCCACCCTTAGCCCCGGAATGCCGTGGACCAAAGGCAGGCCGTTGTGGGCAGTAAGTCATCGCTTCATTTTCACTTTTTGCGTCCATTGCGAAGCTCGTTTTCTTTCGGACTCGACCAATAGGGGGGGGGGGGGGGGGCGCTCCAGTAAAACATCGCCTCCCCCCACCCCTTCCCGTAATGGACAAACCTACGAAAACCTATGCACATGCTCGCAATCGTAACACGGGACGAAACCTGTCAGTGCTACAATCATTACTGTTGTTTCATGCGGAGGAGGGGCGACTATGGCACTCTTGCGTCCCACTGGATGATTGGCGTTGCCGTTACTACACCCCAAAAGGGCGGGTGGTTGCTGGCCAACTGTATATTGGTTCAAATTTACGGTCTGCTATGTTCGTCCAACGAACTTTCATTGCAGGAGTATATAGGCACAGGCGGGCGCAGAGAACTCCAGTTAGGGGATCGAAGTGTATGAAGTTTCCTGTGTGCACACCTATGGGAGTAGGCGTAGTGGACACCACGTTCTGAGGTTCTTTATGAATAATTCGGCTCGAAAGCGCAGATCATTCCTTTTCAGAAAGGAACTCACAGTGGCCACACGCAAGAAGATACACAGCACGACTACAAACGGTCAGTAAGGCTGGCGCACTTCAAACACCGTAATAGCTCTCGACAAGCTTCTTGCATTCAAACTTTCCTATTTCGCAGCCCACTTGAAAAGACAGGAACGAGAGACGACGACAATGTACTGCTTACAATATCTGTCTCTCTGTCACTGTTCCCTCTTTTTAAGAGCACAGCACCAGAAGCAAAGTATGAACATCATCGCTGTACTGAGATCTTCCCGCAATGAGCGAATATGGCCACGGGAGTCCGAGAACTTTACGCAAGGAAAATGTAGTTAAATATTCCCCAGGGTCACCACGATTTTCTGAGAGAGGCGCTGAAACTTGACAGCGACGCCGATGTTTGTATTCAGATTCTCGAATATCGATTTATGTGTTTGATAAAAGAGATTCAGCCTTATTGAAATAGCTCTTACATTGCATCAGCTTTCACTTTCTCTGCTCGCAGTGTCACATTGAGGGGCGTTTACTTGAATAGACGGTAGAGGGCGCGAGGTCGCCATTTATAGTAATGTATAATAGCTGTGTACGTGAGCGATAGCACGCGCCTCTTTTTCGCGCCAGCTGCTTAGGGTCATAACCACCTGCGAACCGCGCGCCTCGCTCCGTTCCAAACCATTGCGAAAAAAGCAATCTGCGTGAGTCAGAGGACAGGCGCGCTTGTTTTTCCATTACAAACGCATCGTCTGGCGAAAACAGGCGCGGCGGAACAAAACAGGGCGCCCTTATTCGCTGAAATCTCATTAGGCGATTGCATGAAATTGTGTATAGAGGTAGTAAGTTGCGATTAGAAGGAATGAAGGCATG
>NC_051181.1:48829077-48853545 GCF_013339695.2 Rhipicephalus sanguineus
CGGATGACGCTCGACCGAAGACAGCCATGTCACGCCCGACGGCCTGCACGAGTTCAACGTCATGCCGTTCGGTCTGTGAATGCGCCCGCGACCTTCGAGCGCAATGATGGACACCGTTCTGCGCAACTTGAAATGGCACACGTGCTTGTGTTACCTCGACGACGTCGTGGTTTTCGCTCCGGATTTCTCCACGCATCTCCAACCTGCGGCATGTTTGACGCGTTTGCGCAACGCCAGCCTCCAACGAATCTGAAGAAGTGCCGATTTGCAGCACGGCAGCTGACAATCCTCGGCTACGCGTCTCCAAGGACGGAATCCTCCTGATCCGGCCAATTCGGGGCCGTGGCCGAATTTCCCAAACCTACGACCGTAAAAAAAACTACGCAGTTTCGTAGGACTGTGTTCGTACTTTCGACGCTTCATACGAAACTTTGCCACCATCATATCGCCGCTGACGAGCTCCTTGGAAGTAACAGACCCCTAAATTCGTGTTCGCCGAGTGTGACGACGCGTTCGCAAAGCTCCGTCGTTTGTTGACGTCTCCTCCCATCCTACGCCACTACGATCCTACGGCCCCAACGGAGGTACACACGGACGCCAGTGGTGTAGGCCTCGGCGCTGTCCTTGCGCAGCGCAAACCAGGGTTCCCCGATATGTCGTGGCATACGCAAGCCGTACGCTTACCAGAGCCGAGACCAATTACTCAGTCACAGAAAAAGAGTGCCTGGCGATCATATGGGCCCTTACAAAGTTTCGACCTTATTTGTATGGTCGCCCATTTGGTGTCGTCACCGACCATCATGCACTATGCTGGCTGTCGTCATTGAAGGATCCCTCAGGCCGTCTCGCCCGCTGGGCACTTCGCCTGCAGGACTACGACATCTGCGTGCTGTACTGCAACGGATCCAGCATGCTGACGCCGACGCCCCTCGCGCTCTCCCTTGCCTGACGACAATGCCCCCTGCTCAGTATCTCACATGGCTGTTGCTTCAATCAACGTTCACACCATCGCTACCGAACAGCGCAAGGATAATGGATCACGTCGCTGATCGACTTGCTCACTGATCCGTCGGCAACACCATCCACTCGCGCGTTGCGTCGTCAAGCCCACCATTTCGCCGTCGTGACGACCTCCTGCACCGACGCAATTACAACGCCGACGGCCGCCAGTGGCTACTAGTATAACCCCGCAGTCTGCGTTCTGAAATATGCGAAGCCTTCCACTCTGACCCGCAATGCGCGCACTCTGGGGTATCCAAAACTTACCACCGCATACGACAACGATACTTCTGGCGTGGGATGTACCGCCACGTGCAGAAGTTCGTTCGCTCCTGCCTCGATTGCCAACGCCGAAAACCTGCAACGCACGTGTCGCCAGCAGGTCTACAACCATTACCTTGCCCTAACCGTCCGTTTGGGCGCGTGGGCATCGATTTGTATGGACCCCTTCCTCTCACTTCGGCTGGTAACCGCTGGGCCGTCGTCGCTGTTGACCATCTAACGCGATACGCCGAAACCGCCGCCCTCCCAGCGGTACAGCGCGCGATGTTGCCTCCTTCTCTATAACCGCTTCAATACTGCGTCACGGTCCACCCAAGAGCTTCTCAGGCGATCGAGGCCGTGTCTTCTTATCGGAAGTCTTGGAAGCCATTTCTGAAAGAGTGCCATGCTGTTTCATCCGCAACAACTACTGCTTACACTGCAGATTCGAATGGCTTCTATTTTTCTGAACGCTTTAACGCGTGCTACGACTCGTGCGGATTTTTGTTTTCATGCTGTCAATTGTACGCGATCGCCGCTTGGATCACCCCAATGGATGCCATTCTGCCCTTTCGTCTACCTACGCCCTCTTCATACCGCCCCTCAGAGCACTTACTGGTTTTTCACCCCTTTTTCTTATTGTACGGAAGGCACCCGTCGCACACCATATCTACCCGATACTTCCATACAAGCCGGATCCATCTGATGTGTGCGCCTCATTTCTGACACAGCCCAGGCTTGCGAAGAGTGTCGCGAGCTTGCCAAGACATTTCGACGCAGGAACAAGAGCTGCAGAAGAGCATTCGCGACTTGCACCACCACTTCTGAGCCCACGTTCCTCCCTGGAGCGCTCGTATGGCTCTCGGTCCCTACCACTGCAAGTGGCCTCTCTTCAAAACTGCTGCCGAAATACGAAGGCCCATACCGGGTCGTCGAGCGCACATCCCCCGGTCAACTACTTGATCGAACCCATCGAACCAGCTTCGGACATGCGCCGTCGAGGGCGCGACATAGTCAACGTGGAGCGCCTCAAGGCCTACTATGACCCACTCATAGTGACGAGCTGTTAGGTCGCCGGACGGCTCCCTTTTCGTACCCGGGGTAATTGTGGCGAAGCAATTGGTACTGTTAAACGGTTGCGTTCTCCAGCGGCTCCTAGTGGGTCGTCCTCTTGTAAACGCCGCTCGCTCTCGGAGCCCGTGCTTTGGCCTGGACTGTCGCCATAGCGAATTGTCGCCAAGTCCCGTCCAATAAACCGCTTAACAACGCACGCTTAATGCATCGCTGAGTGTATGTAGACTTGAAACATACACGCACGCACGCACGCACGCACGCACGCACGCACGCACGCACACACGCACACACACACACACACACACACACACACACACACACACACACACACACACACACACACACACACACACACACACACACACACAAGCGCGCGCGCGCGCAAGCTTTTTCTCTTCAAAAACTCTATAGAGGCTACGCCTATCAAAGAAATTGGTGTACTGTATGTAATGTAGAATGGAGTTTTACAGGGAAATTAAGGTGTATATCTCCACCCCGCAAAGATTCCGTCCTGTGGGAAGAAACGCCAGGCCTCTAAACCACCAACACAGGCGTGCGCTCGCGTGCTCCTCTGCTAGCAGATGCGTGCGCTCATTGCGTTTTCACCTCGGACGCTGAGGAAGGACATTGGGAGAGGTGGACAGACGAGCCGACGAACACGTTCGCCGTAGACTCGTGGACATGGCCCATGCTCGTGCACAACTGCAACGCCGCAAGTACATGTCGACTTCCGGGTGGTTTAGGGGCCCTTTAAGAATTGAACGCAAACGGCATACATTTCTTTGCAATCATGCATACAGCATATAGCTCAGTGTTCGTTTCAATAAAGAAAACAACAAAACAAGCATCAAACCCACATGCTAGATGACAACACGCCTGTGAACAATTGGAGCACCCTCCCACACGTTACCGGTAAAGATTAGGTTGCAGCTGCTTTGGTCTTCACACGAGGGTATCGAATGACATCAAACGGCCCTTACTTCTCCCCGCGTGTATTTCCCGATTTCATATATAAAAGGGAGACCCACCTAGCAACTCATTCAAGTTTATTCTAAGATTGCCATAGGTAGACCACGGAAATTAGGAAAATCAGACAGCGTGAATTTATTGCTCGACGAAAGGAAAAAATTTCGTCTTGCTGATGATAATGTTCGCGGAGCCAATCACGATCTACCACAGCGACCACAAAGCTATTATCGCTATCATTACTCTAAAGTAATAATAAAACATACCCCCCCCCCTCTCATAAGCATGTGTAGTGTTTTGATAGAGCTTCCCAGTCCAACCACCTTCACAGCGTGGATTGGAGCGATAAGTTTTTCAACCTTAGTCAAATAACGTCTTCCCCATGTTTTGCAGACTGGAGTTAGAACGCAGCGTAGTTAACTTCCTTATCATGAGCCCATGGAAGAGATAGGTAAACACTACACACCTTTGCGATATGCTTGTCGCGCTGCTGCATCGGCTGATTTGTTACCCGGAATGTCACGACGTCCCGGTAACTAAGAAGATGCCATCTCTGAATATCATGTTTTAATGGCACTAGAACACTACTTGTGCTGTGCGCGGGTAATTTGTGCAATGAATTGTTATTGCGGTGTAAGTGGGAGGATTTGCTCGGAGAGATATACCACCTTTCTTTATAATACGCACATCGTGACACGCGGAAAAGCATGCTCTGTGAAATCCAGGGCATCGTTCTTATTACCGGAGAACACTCAATTTATTGAATTCTTGGGCTTGTGAAAAGCGAAACTCGTGCAAAAGCGCGCTTTATTTGTACGAAAAACTGCCTGAAAACAGCGGCATTTATGCAATGGTAAATGTTTCTGACATTAATGTTTCGTTATTTTACTGTCGCTGTGCATGTTTTTAAAGGGGTACTGACACAAAAATTTTGGCCTCGCGTTTTTTTTTTTGCTGCAATGTGTTGCTGGGGGCCTGTTAGTCATAACACGGCACATCGTTTGCTACAGCGCGCGACAGACGATTAATTACTGGGTCCTCATTACCGACCAGTGTCCGCTTCGATTTCAGAAATGACAAGCCTCCGGGTGCTACTATCACCACCTAGCGGGTGCAGCGCTCGATCACGTCAGCACACAGAACTGTGATGCACTTCCGCACGGTTCGCGAGCAGCCGCCGAGAAGTAGGCTGCTGGAGCAAACGCCGCAAAAAAACATGGCGGCTATGACGTCATCATAACTTGTTGCATCGTGGTCACGCGACGGAAGCAGGGAGTCCCCAGGATCCCCTTTCAGAGTGTCAATAGACCGAAAATATCGATCAGTCACGCAAACTTCAAAATTAATTTAAAATGACTTCGAAGCTATACTCGCTGTTGATAATTTGCAGGTGATATACGCATGTTGACGGGAATCGATCCCGCAGTCTATCTCAGCCGCGAAATTTTGTTTCAGTGCCCCTTTAAGCGCCTCTTCCTGGCATCACTGTGTTATTCAATAGTCGTGGGGTGTATTCATTCACATGTGATAACTTAAAATTTCTGTTTTATCTATCACCTGTTGACCGTTCTGACTCTCCGTGTAAGAAATTCTTCGCAGCGCAGGGACATTAGTGTGTAAGTCAGCAGTGCATGTTGCGACAAAAAGGCGGGACCATATCTGGGCAGTACCACTTCCTTTTATTATTGCGAAATAAAAAAAACAACCCAATAGACATTGGTCGTGCTCCTTACGTAGAATTAAAATTAGTGATATCACGTAGAATAATAAATAGGGGTGTGCGAATATTCGAAAGTTTCGAATATTCGTCGAATATTACATTCGAAATATTCGTATTCGATTCGAAAATCGTATATTCGAAAAATTTCGAGTATTCCATAACTTCGAATATTCCAAAAATTCGAATATGCGATTCGATTATCATGCATAAAGTAACTCGGCTTCCATGTTTCTGCTGCGTTCGTATAGCTAAAAACGTTGCCGAGAGGAGCGATAAACATCGTAAGTACACGGAGGCACGATATCTGCCTGCGACGAGCGCCCCAATACGTATGATTTATTGCTGGTGCATCTCCGACGTGCAGCGCTGTTGGCGATCATGTAACCGTACATTTTCAATATTATGCGGCCGTAACGTGCCGCACTACTACTCGTTCAAATTCAAATTCAAATTCTCTATTTTTTTCCAAATACATTTGGAATGGGTTCCAGGGCTAAAAGCTGCGGTCTGCAGCTTGACAGAGGCCCGGAAACCAAAAAACAAAAGGCAGGGCTTGACATCGAGGCACACGTGGCGCCCGTCCTTGGTGCACATACTAAGTCTTGAACATAAAACATGTCAGTAGCTAACATCGTTGAAGTAAAATGGCATCAGCATAGTTAACAGTGAGATGTGCGAGTAGGTACAAAACGTTGAGCAGCATTGTTTTTACATAGAAAACAGCAACGTTACAGTAATAAATATAGGACTGAAGGTGATACCGAAATGTAGCTTAATTATACAAAAGAAGAAAAAACATATTGAAAAAGGGAAAAATACCCACAGTTTACATCTATATAAAGACGTGCGCATGCATACATATGCACATATACGCATCTGTACAAATTTAGGTACACATGTACGATACATAGCGAAAAAAATATTCACTGCATGAAACATGCATGCATGCACATATATGCACACATGCACATCTGTACAAACATAGATGTACATGTACAATATATAGGAAAAAATGTTCACGGCATGAAACACAACAACATGAAGCACAAATGAAGACTCAGCGAGTTTAGCTACTAAATTTATGACGAACATAATGTATATATTTCATTAGAAATTGTTTTTGCTTGTTGCTTAATGATGAAGTACTCATATTGATGATTTTAAAATTATTTGACGTAGTGAAGTTAACGTGGGTTTCCCTATATCTTTGTATCGATTAGGAATTGATGGCAGGTTGTTTTTTCAAGGACTGCAGTTTATAAAAGGTACGGAAACGTGGTATTAACCATAAGTCAGTGGAGCGTGTGCGAGGATTACTGTACTGCTGAAGCGATGCAGTTGAGGTGATAAAATGCTTGATAGCGGGCGAAGACACATAAAATGAACGCATAATACGAAATGCATACATCTGATTTTATTTTCATAATGTTGTACGACTCGAAATAATGTCTGTGGGAGACAAGTAATCAATATTGGCGAGGTTGCGAACAGCTTTCTTTTCTAATAAGTAAATTCTCGCAATGTTTCGTTGTGTAGTGGTCAGCCATACCAAACTACAATAAATAATATGCGATGCGAAGAGTGCATGATAAATTTGTATTTTCATTTGCAGTGGAAGAATAGTGCGACAGCGCGACATAGCTCCTGTGCTCACTGAAAGCTTTTTGCACAAATTGTCAATGTGAGTGTCCCATGAGAGATTCGAGTTAAATGTAACGCCAAGAATTTTATATTCATTGACAACTTCAATCATGTGTCCGTCGCAGTAAATAACTTGCTCTAACTTAATTGATTTATTTTTGGCACGGAAAAAGAGTAATTTGGTTTTAGTTGGATTAATTTTAAGGCAGTTAGAATGTGACCAGAATACTAGTTTTTCAAGGACGTGATTACACTTTGACGCTAGAGCTTTTTCATCAGGGCCAGAGAGCAGGATAGTGCTGTCATCCGCATATACAATAAATTTTGAGCTTGCATCAATACTGACTATATCGTTAATATATACGTTAAGAAAGAGGACCCAAAATACTACCTTGCGGCACGCCGTGTTTTATAAAAAGGGGTGATGAGCGATAATTGCCAATACACACACACTGACTCCTGCTTGTGAGATATGAACGGAATAATTCGAGCTGCTTACCACGAACCCCGTAATTTGATAGTTTTAGTAGAAGGATGTTATGGTTCAGTGAATCGAAAGCCTTACTATAATCAACGAAGAGACCGAGAGTTACAAGCTTATTTTCAATGTTATGTAGCACACACTCTTTCAGAGTTAATAAAGCTGTTTCAGTAGAACGCCCTTTCCTAAAACCGAACTGTGCGTCAGAAAGTAAATGTATTTTGTCAAAGAAGTTAGTCAGTCGAGAAAACAATATTTTTTCTAAGCCTTTCGAAAAAACTGGAATCACAGATATCGGTCTATAATTTTTCGCGTCATTCTTATTACCACCTTTGTAAATTACAGAAACCTTAGATTTTTTCATTGCATCAGGAAATTCACCTAACTGGATAGCGAGATTAAATATGTAAGCGAGGACAGGTGTGAGGTGTTCTATAACGTATTTTATAGGCTTTATCTGCAAGTTATCTATATCTAAAGCCTTGCTGTTCCTTAGACCTATAAATGTTCGAGAAACATCAGCTTCACTTATATCGTGCAAAGCGAAGCTATCGGCTGGGTAATTTATTGTCGGCCGGATAACCTCTAGGTTAGCATCTGGCAAGGCATGTTCTAAAAAAACTTGGTTGAAATGATGCGCAAGCGCCTGTCCGGAAATTTCACGGTTATCAAGCCTTAGCTTTAGGGGCGCCTCCGATTTGTTTTCACGGCCCAGAACCTTATTTAACGTTTTCCACACGACTTCTGGTTATTGCTTTTTAATATCAGAGAATAGTTGCTGATAATATGCTATATTTGCTGATTTAAGCTCGGCATTAAGTTTATTTCTGAAAGTTTTAAAATCTTTCAGATCTGACGACATTCTTGTACGCAAGAAGGTGTGAAATAACTGATCTTTTTTATTAATAGCTTTCTTGTGAGCTGGCGTGACCTAAGGTTTTCCTATTCTTTTTGATGGTTTAAAAGATCTGAATGGAAAGTGTACGGCATAAATTGGGGAAAATGTTTCAATAAACGTCGAGTATGCAACGTGCACATTCTTAATTTTGCATATAAAAGACCAATCATGAGCACTAATATCGCGTTTAAATAAACGTAAAGCATCGTCCGATACGTACTGCATCGTGATTACGTCCTTTCGACTATTTTTATGAGTTTTGGGTCTTAAGAAAAACATGAAAAATTGGGCAGTGGTCACCTATAGCTGATGATATAGTTCCTGCACTCAATACTGTAGTTTCCGCGTTAGTAATGAACAAGTCTAGTGTCGATGAAGTGTTTTCGGTGATGCGTGTCGACGTAGTGATTATATTCTTAAACCCTACTGAACATATGGTGTTGTTGAAATTGTTGGTTTCAAGAATATTAATGTTAAAATCTCCACCGCAAACTAGTTTGAGATTATTAGTTGATACGAAATGCAAAAATTTCTCAAAAAAGTTCATAAACTGTCCAAAATTCCCATTTGGGGGGCGATACACAACAGCCACAAAATCGGAGTTTTGCTTTAGTGTAAGTATCTCGTAATCATTGGTGCTGCAAGTATAATCTGATATTACATCATATTCTCTAGAAGCTTCCGCGTAAATAGCGACACCACCACCCCTACGATTACTGCAATTGATGAAGAAGTTTTTGTATCCATTAAGATGGAGCATCGCACAGCCGTCATAGCACCATGTTTCCGTAAGCATAAAAATACCATAGCGAAAAGAAAATTGGTCTAGGAAATAAGCAATCTTATCATACTTAGAAAGGGCAGAGCGTGCGTTGATATGCAAAACAGAACTGTGCGCAGCAGAATACGGAAGAATTTCATGGGGCAATGCAAAATCGTGATAGTGCATTTTGAAAGATGGAACTGTACACACAACAAAAAAAAATAAAAAGCTCGGACTACACCGATTGTATCTTAGTGAGGTCGCCTTCACAAGTGATGGCTATTGCGTTAGAAGTATCTGACTGCCTGGCAAAAATTTTTCCATTGTGGGTCCAGACGGATCTCCACTGGCAATCTTTCTTACGCCTGATAGCCATACTGAGAAGCCTCTTTAGTGTAGGACAAAGATGTTCGTTTATATAGATAGCACTTGAATGATTAAGCCCTAGGCTATTGTTAGTGAGCCGGGCTTTCCTTGCTTTACTTAGTGTCCTGTCGCGCTTAGACGGGGACTTGAATTGCACGATGATGTTAGTTTTATCCGGATTACGTGTGGGGACGCGATGACAAGCCTCGATGTCACACTCGCCGATTGGTTCATCAATAGCATTTCCGATAGTTGACAAAATGGCTATAATGCTCTCATTTTCAGTCTTAACGACTCCCTGAATTTCGAGATTGGCATTTCGAGAATATTGCTCAAGATGAAGAATCTGGTTCTCGAGTTCGCCATTCTTTCGCTCCAGGGAAGCGCACTTTGCATTGACTTCCTGGTTGTCCTTCAAAAGCTGCGTATTTCTTGCAATTTCAGTGTCAAGTCTCTTTTTCAAATCGTCAATTTCTCTGTGCGCAAATTCGATGCTCTGTGTCATGTTCCGCTGCTCATTTTTCAGATCACTAATTTCATTACACAGGTCCCTTTCATACACTTCGCGTGACGATTTGATTTCTAACTTGAGTTCATCCTTTAATTTCTGAAAGATTTCGTCTTTCACTCGAGCAAGTTCCTTTGACATTGTTACAAGATGATGCACTCACTTGGCAGCAGCGACGAAAAATACAAAAAAAATGTAAAAGTTGCAAAAGATGCCCAGGACTAACCTGCAGCAAAGAAGACTTCAGTATCAGAGCAAACGAAATACCGGCGTCGTCGCCACTGCCAAGTGAAACCAGCAAGCACAACGAGGCTCCTTTTGTAGCCTCAGCAAAGGTGACGTCAGGCCTCAGCCGCAGATAGCAAGCGCCGCCGATGAGTACCACGCCACCTGTTGTCGATGCGTGCCGAGAAGCGTGTCAGATGACTAAGCCTCGGCCGATGCTGACGTGGCGTTAAATTGCGGCTGCGCAGAGGCAATCTGCAGCAAAGAAGACTTCAGTATCAGAGCAACGAAATACCGGCGTCGTCGCCACTGCCATTATGCGGAACCACTTCTGAAGAAAGACAGTGGCCCACGTGACTGGTGGCGGACTGTAGGCACCTTTAGATACCCCAGTCTGGCAAAGCTTTGCCCCATGTAACTCCCTATACCAGCCACTTCTGTTCCAAGCGAGCGTGCCTTTTCAGTGGCAGGGGGGGATGGGGTTGTCTCTGTTACAAGGGAGCGCCTGCTGCCTGATCATGTGGAGCAACTCATATTTCTTCATGATAACATGTCATTACTTTCATTGTGCCGTGATATTTGCTTGTGTTGTGATGTGCATTGTGCTAGCCTGGACATTGTGTTCTGGAGATAGCAGTGTATGTTGTGTTGCCAGTCAGGTTGTTAATGTTTTGTTTTTTCAAATAGCTACATGTTAAATTAAATATTGTTACTGTGGAGGCATTTTCCCTTTGATATTCGATATTCGATTCGATATTCGAAGGTGGATATTCGTATTCGATTCGTATTCGAAAAATTTGATATTCGCACACCACTAATAATAAATAAACAGGGAGTAATGAAAGGGGAGTCAAAACAGGAAAAGTGCACAACGCCTGACAGTGGCGATATTGGGAACCGCCGCCAGAGTGCAGCTACTACTCTCTCTCTCTCTCTCCTTCTCTCTCTCTCTCTCTCTCTCTCTCTATATATATATATATATATATATATATATATATAAAATATAAATATATATATATATATATATATATATATATATATATATATATATATATATATATATATATATATATATATATATCTTCTCCTGCGAGAATGTGGCGCTACACTTGACTGTGAGACTGGGGAAATTATGCTCCAAAGCACGTTGCCAACTGCCGTAATTGAAGATTTTCGGGCTCAACCCGCCGACGTTCTTTCGTTGTCAGAAGATGCGTTGATCCCTGGTCATTCAGCCATGTTTATTCCCGTGTGCTCTTCTCGTGTCCTGTTGGGATCCTGCAGCGGCCTAGTGGAACCAGCTCATACCAACGCACTTAAGAAGAATGTGCTGGTCCCTCGGTCGTTTATTCAAGTTATCGACGGACGTGCTCTCTTGCGGACAGTCAACGCTTCTGCAGTGTCTGTCTGTCTGCCAGCCGGATTCAAATTGGGAACGTTTGAGGAGATGACCACAATTAGCGTCCGGACGGTTGAAGGGTCCCGAGACATCCGTCCACCAACTCCTGACTACTCAGCCGACTTGCGGCGCATGATAAACAAGTCGCTCTCTTCTACTGAGCTCGATGTTCTTCAAGAGGTACTCGCCAGGTACGCGCCAGTCTTTGATTTCGCTCAAAGCGATCATTGTTTTACGCTGCCAAACTCCCGTATGCACCACCGTATCAACACGGGAGATGCTACACCGATACGCCAGAAGCCTTACCGCATATCCCCTTCGGAAAGGTAAGCGATTCCCGAACAGGTCAACGACATGCTGCAGAAGGGCGTTATTTAGGAGTCATGCAGCCCCTGGAAGCTCCGGTTATACTCGTCAAAAAGAAAGACAACTCATGGAGATTTTGTGTCGACTACCGCCGCCTTAACGCCGTCATGAAGAAAGACGTGTATCCTTTACCACGCATCGACGATGCTGCTGATTGCCTGCACTCCGCCTCGTACTTTTCATCCGTCGACCTCAGGTCTGGGTACTGGCAGATACCAATGCATCCGTATGACAGAGAAAATACTGATTTCGTTACGCCCGACGGCTTATTTGAGTTTAACGTTATGCCGTTTGGCTTATATAACGCTCCAGCAACCTTCGAGCGATTCATGGACTCCATACTTCGCGGTCTCAAATGGGAGATTTGTATCTGTTATCTCGATGACGTCATTATTTTCGGCAGGACTTTCCACGAGCATAACCAGCGGCTCAGCGTTGTTCTCAGTTGTATCAAACAAGCTGGTCTTATTTTAAACTCCAAGAAGTGCCACTTCGGTGAGCGCAAAGCCGTTGTTCTTGGATATCTAGTCGACCAGGACGGCATACGACCAGATCCCAACAAGATCACTGCAGTCAGCAACTTCAAGCCACCAAAGACGGCGAAGGACCTTCGTAGCTTCCTGGGCCTTTGTTCTTATTTTCGCCGGCTTATTAAAAACTTCGCCCAGCTAGCTCATCCACTGACAGACTTACTTCGCAAGGACACCCCCTACCGGTGGACCGCTGAGCATGAGGCTGCTTTCGAAAAGTTGAAGTTTTTGCTCACTTCTGGGCCCCTTCTGCATCATTTCGACCCGGAGGCACTTACAGAACTGCATACCGATGCAAGTGGCGTGGGCGTTGGTGCCGTCCTCGTCCAGTTTCATGACGGACGCCAACACGTCGTTGCGTATGCAAGTCGTGCTCTGACACAGGCTGAAAGCAATTATACTGTAACAGAACTGGAGTGCCTCGCAGCTCTTTTCGCCATACACAAGGTCAGACGTTATTCGTGCGGCCGACATTTCAAGATCGTAACCGACCATCATTCCCTATGTTGGCTTGTCTTACTACGTGACCCAGCGGGCCGGTTGGCTCGTTGGTCCTTGCGGCTTCAGGAATATAACTTTTCTGTTGCCTACAAGAGTGGGCGATGCCACGCCGACGCCGATTGCTTATCTCGTCTGCTATCTCCAACTACAAGCACCGATTACGACGATTTCGACAATTACCTTGCGACGGTCACCTTGGACTTTCCGAGTATACACATCTTCAGTCAGGAGCAGCTGCGCGACCCATCACTGAGACCAATTATTAATGCGACCAACCGATCTCGACACGCAACGCAATTTGTGATTCGTGACGGTGTTTTGTACCGCAAGAATTACTCAAGCAATGGTGCCCCACTGCTTCTAGCCGTCCCAGAACGCTTGCGCCTTGCGGTGTTCCGAGCAATGCACGACGACATTACGTCTGGGCATCTTGGATTTGCTCGGACGCTTCATCGCATCCGACAGCGGTTCTACTGGCCTCGACTGTGGAAGACGACGAAGCACTACGTCGCCAATTGTGATGTATGCCAATGACAAAGCAACCGACTGCTCTTCCTGCAGGTACACTGCAACAAGTCACGCCACCGACGTCGCCTTTCGAAAAAGTCGGCATAGATTTGCTCGGCCCTTTCCCGAAGTCTTCCACCGGACGCCGCTGGATTATCATCTGCGTGGATTATCCAACACGTTACACTGAGACGATGGCACTTGCTTCAGCCACCTCATCTGATGTGTCCTGGTTCCTACTGCATTCGATTATCCTCCGTCACGGAGCTCCCCGTGTGGTAATAAGTGATCGTGGCCGGCAGCTCACCGCTGACGTTGTCGAAGAACTACTACGGCTCTGTGGGTACCACTATCGGCATTCCACGCCTTAACACCCGCAAACCAACGGGCTAACTGAGCGCACCAATCGTACCATCATAAACATGCTTTCAATGTATGTCTCGGCGGATCATAAGAACTGGGATGCCGTACTACCTTTCATAACGTATGCCTTTAACACCGCCAAACACGAAGTAACAGGTTATACACCTTTCTTTCTGCTTTACGCTCGCCATCCTCAAAGTTTCCTCGATACCGTGCTTCCTTTCTCGACCAACGAAAACGCAAGTGTTGCGCAGACCTTGTGTCGCGCTGAAGAAGCACGTCGATTGGCCCGGCTCAGAACTCTCTCGTCCCATTCCCGTGCTAAGACTCGTTACGACGCAAGACACTTGCCAGTCACCTTTGCAACAGGTGATCTCGTATGGTTGTGGACACCACTAAGAAAGCAGGGACTTTGCCAAAAGCTTCTTTCTAAGTACACCGGTCCATTCGTCGTCGTTAAAGGTTTAAGCGACGTCACTTACGTCATCGCAAAAGTGACAGCTGGCAACCGCCGTTCACGCAAGACGCAACTTGTCCATGTTGCACGACTGAAGCCATGCACTCAGCGAGCCCTCTGACTTGCTCAGTGAGCTTCGTCTGGCCCGGAGGAAAATGTAACGCGGCGCTGGAAGAGCGCGAAAGAAGAACGAAGAAAAAGAACGGCGCGAGGGATTTGGTGCTCGGCATCATCGGACCGTCCCTTGTTTTTTGCCTGCCGCTTCATTGACCTCATTGTAAATAAACCCATATCATCCGTAACAGTATATATATATATCACGTCCCACAAATCTTCCTTATAAAGAACGGCCCTGAAGGTAATAATGAAAAAGCAATTACCGAATTTTCTTGAGTACTCATTTGAATGTAACTTTAGGTGGGGCAAAGTTTTTCGGCCTCAGCGTAGGGATCGTTTGCGAAGACGACAGTGGCCCGAATGTCATCGTATTTTTGTAAAAAATCTGTGTTGTCTAAAAAAACCCTGTATATACGTTGTTTGTTAGTTCTACGACCTCAATTAAATCGCGCTTTGTATTCAACAACATTAACGAGAACTAGCAGACAATCAAGCTAAGCAAAGTGTAGGGCATGTTATTGTAGTAATTGGGATATAAATGTGAAAAAATGAAAGTCGACGAAAAGATAACTTGCCGGCGGCAGGGACCGCACCTGCAACTTTCGGATAAAGCGTCCGATGCTGTACCATTGTGATACAGTGACAATCATCCCCACGTCCACTTTATCGGGTATATATGTGCATATAAACCTGGCAGTGTTAATCAGCGCCGCTCGTAGCCATGACGGCGAGTGTTGAACACTTTTTCTCTCTTCACTCTTTTTCTGTCTGTCAAGTTTAAATGCACAGATACACCCGCCGCCGTAGCTCAATTGGTGGAGCACCGGGCGCGGTAATGGAAGGTTGTACATTTAGTCCCTGCGGGCGGCAACTTATGTTTTCGTCCACTTCAATTTTTCGCGTTTATATAACAATTACTACAAATAACATCCCGTATACTTTCCTTGGCCAGGTTGTCTGTTGGCTCTCCTTAATGTTTTGTCTAACGTATAAAAACGAGCCCTTAAGATTGCCCTTCTTTCGTTCATGTATAGGAAGGATGTCGTTCTGGCAGACTTCGTTCCTTCAGGCAATATGCGAGGCATTATTTGTCAGTTGCCAGCTCGTAAAAAACATTTCGTTGTACGTGGCGCCAGCAGACAGGAAAATTGTGTTGCACACTCGCCGTCATGGCTGTGAGCGGCATTGATTAGCACTCTCAGGTTTAAGTGCACATATGTACCGGACAGAGTGGACAGGGTGATGACAGTGGCCGTAGGTCAATTCGTAGAGCATCGAACGCGTTATTCGAAGGTTGCAGGTTCGGTTCCTGCAGGCGGCAAGTTGTCTTTTCGTCCAATTTAATTGTTTTCACATTTACATAATAATAACAAAAAATAACATCCCCATAATTTTCTTAGCTTGATTGTCTGTTGATTGTCATTAATGCTGCGTCTAAGAAAGAAAAACAAGCCCTTATAGTTCCCCTTCATTCGTATTCAACAAGGATTTACTGGGTGTTCAAAGTTAAGCTTTACGGTTTTGTTAAAATTCAGCACTGGGAAGAACAAGAAAACCACCTGTGCAGATAAGTTATGTATCGAGGGAGACACACAGTCAGACAATAATCATCGCTGTCAGCCCACCAGTTAACTAAGATTGAATAATTAACTTTTTATTGAGTGCAGTAAGCGGGCATGTTCGTATTGAAAAGTTGGAGGCAGTCGCGTTTAAGTGCAGTTCTAGCATGTCTTCTAGCATGTCTGTGCCCCAAGATATTCCGCTGCAAAGTTTAATTGCGGTTTGCATGATTACGCATGTAGGACGGTGAGGATCGGCGCAATGCTCCTCCCTGATGTGACGAGCAGTCATTGCTTGCTATCGCCAGCCGGTAGCGCAAAGGTAACCATTATCACCCTTGCCTACGCCGTCGACCCGTTGTCAGATGTGGCACGGCACGCAATTGCTGTCTCACATCGGGGAGGAGCTTTGCGCTAGTGCTCACTGTCTTGCATGCATAATCATGCAAACCGCAATTGGGATACCTCGGGGCACGTGCATGCTAGAAGAATTCTTCCAAATGGAACTGTGTAGAAACGCGACTGCCTCAAAGTTTCCAATACAAACATTCCCGCTTGCTGCACTCATTAAAAAGTTCATTATCCGACTTAGCCTGGGGGCTTTGCCCTCGGGCCATAGTTTCTTTGGACCATAATAAAGTTCTTGCCATGCCATGCCATTCAATCTTAGTTACCTGGGCGCTGACAGCGACAATTATATCCTCACTTTGTGTCCCCCTGGTTAAAACTTATCTGCAAAGGTGGTTTTCACGTACCTCCCACTGCAGAATTTTAAGAAAACCATAAAGCTTAATTTTGAACACCCTGTATGTTTCATTCATGAACAACCACCATACGATGTAAACAGGATGGGAATCGCATGCATTTCTGGCGATGCGTGCGAGTCCCGTCAACCCTTTATAAAGAGGATTTTTTTTATTGTGCACGTGCTATACCTTTTGTAGGAGGAAAATCGGGAAAAGAGGACGTTAGTTCCGCGGCTACCCTCTTGATTTCGGCTGATCACAGAAAAAGCAGACAAAATAAATTTTTGTTACCTAGCTTTTTTTCATAGCCTTGATAAAGCATAGAAAAGGACTATGTTATCATCTGGGAGAAGAGCCGAGCTTTGCGACGTCATTAGTAATTTCTTCCAACTCCTCCGTGGCTATGGTGCGTTTTGCACAGGCTTTCCGTAAAATTTTAGAGCCCTTTTCGTCACTGTGTTTTTTTTCGGTGGTGGCTGAATAATTCAGCTCCAAGCCCATCCACTTGATTGCGTCAATCGAAAGCTTGGTGGGCGCGCGTCGGAGTTCTTGTTTGTTTTGCTGAAGGACGAAATGAATGCATCTAATCAGTCGAAATGAACAGCCGAAAACGCGCTTTTTCTTTATGCGGGAACACTTAGTTGCTGACGCGTACGAGATAACAGGATGAAAACATCTCAGCAGCGTTCGTCTTTTGCCACTACGAGACCACTGGGAATGCCGAAGCAGGCATAGAATTTTCATGGAAGGAACACTTGCGAAATCTAACCTCATCCTAATATTGGCTGCAAGTTTCTGCTGAAATCACGCCGCGCATTTTGCACCTCTAGACGGTAGGGGTGAAATTTTCATACGCTGCTGCTGTATGAACTTAGTGGTCATCTGAAAGGAACATTTCAGTTTGAAACAATACAAACGTGACAGTCAACCATGAATGATGACGGAAATCGGTCAGCGCCAGTATCCATACCCTCATGTTTTACCGCAAGTAACAATATACGTGAAAGAAAGTAAATGGTGCCCTCACGGAACCTCCTTGTAAGCGGACAGAAAACCGTCGGTACAAAAGCGAACGCACGTACACAGTAATGTTGCCTCTACCGACGTGCATTTGTATGAGGTGACGACTTGGCTGGCAGCATTCTAGGCAGGTATGGAAACGATCGCGCAGGTAGTGAAAAGCAGCGCTCGTGTTTTGTTTGCTTCATTGTTTTTTGTATAAATGCCGCGCTCCTTGAGGATGACCGAAAGTATAGCAATCGTTTCGTTGTATTCTTCTTACTGAATTCGCCTTATCCAGTTTCTCAGGCAGGTGGAGTTACATTGATTTAGTTAGGTTTGTGGAAATGCCCAATGGCCGAGTGCTTGAACTATTGCACGCAGTACTTGGAAACCTTGAAGCGCGATAGAATATCGCAGGTTTAAATCGATATCTTTGAGACTGCGTAAGGGAGAAAGAAACCAAAAGGGAAAGGACGAGGGTTAATAAAGGAACATACCCGGTTGGCTGTGCTACGCATGTGGAAGGAAAAGGAGAAGTAATCTATAGTGTAAGCAGCCATAGGAATTTACGAGCTATGCCTTCCCTGGCGTTTAACGGTATCGTGTTCTGCGGAAAATTTGACTCTACTATGTACTTTTTCCGCACAAAATATTAATTGTAATTTCAATGTGAGTGTGTCGTTCTTGGCTTTATATTTGGCCCTTGAAGTGTTAACGAAGATATGTTGTCGAAAACGCCTAACATGGTCCCGCCTTAGAGAATAACTGTATTGCAATTGCTTCGTATCGTCCAATATCTCTTCCTTCATCGAGAACTGACAATTATCGCAGAACGCACGCTTGTGATACCACGGTGGAAGGTAAGACAAAAATTGAGAGCGAGATCGAGAAAGGTACGAAGGCTAATTATCGAATAGTTGTTCCGTGACTACTTCCTAGGTTGTCTCTTACTTATTTGCATGCGAATATTTTCAACAGTGATCGGGCAACTTCAAGTTTCTTCATTCGCATGAGTACCGCTATAAAAAGCCAGGAATAAGAATCATCCGGGTTACAAACGCTGTGAGGCACTCCGCATAGTTGTAAGTATACAGTCCGTAATATCGGGCATCGGGTGGGTGCCCTATGCATAAGTAAGGCACACTTCAATTAAACAAGTTCTATATGCCTCGGGCAGTCTTCACATTCCAATTCAGCAGAATCAAGACTTTGTTAAACACTTACTAGGGCGTAAGGTGCAGAAAAAGTCGGTGTGCCATGTGAAGACGGGGTAAGAATGCCAAGACCGGGAAAAGCAACACGCAAAAACAAATTCTCTGTGTACTTCCAGCGCACGTTGTTTTTGTTTGTCAACTCTGCCTGTCACCCAGAAATTAAAACGCACTAGTCATGCCACAAAGTCGATTCACGTTGAATTTTAACACCCGGGGAGCTATTCTCAAGCTGTCCATTTACTAATATGAACTGTTGCGGTTTTACGTTCAAAAACCGCGATATGTTTATGAGAGACGCTGCAGGTCGCTGGAAATTTAGAACATCTGGTGTTCTTTACCGTGCACCTAAACCCAAGCACAAGGGCCTTTAGCATTTTACCATTATCGAAATGAGGCCGCTGCCACTGGGATTCGAGCCCACGAAATTCGGGTAACAATCGAGCACCATAACCACTATAGTCGACCGCGAAGGGTAAAATTTTTATTTAGTGATCTCTTTATTTAGACCACCATTCACTGGCCGGAGCTTGACGAGCAGGGCGCTCGTTTTTTCCGGTTCTGCTTCCGCAAGGTTATTTTGATGTGACGAAGCGTTTGCAACTGTGAACATAAATAAGAGGAATGGAATGCGCTTGAATGTGGCGAACGCAGCCTCCTGAGATGTTCTCTTGGCGGCGCGAATCTCGGAAACCGTGCATTAACTCGGATTCTCGGGTCGCGTTAGCCCTCGAATTAGGCTTAACGCGATATCCTGCTTAACGCATCTGCGTGATTACGCGATGGCTTGCCGCTTTTTCCCGCAACTGAACGCGCTCTAGTGAAGTCAGGCCGAAGCGCACACGTCCATTAGATGGACAATTCCAGAATAGCGCCCCCGATCTGTTCAGCCGTGTGCTGCTTCTTGTGGCAGACACTCTTGGACATGCCATTGCCTTGGAGGAGGTTTTGAAAATTCTAACCATTTAGGGGAGTGCACAATTGAAATTTTTGTGTGATTAATCGTGTTCAAAATAAAATCGTGAAAAGTAAGGAATCACCTTTGAGAAGGAGTGACAGAGAGCGATTTGAATTAACGTAACGGAGCATCGGGTATTTTCAAGCTGAATTTTCATTACTAGATCAAGTAAGTTGCAGCTCCGAGTTCAAAATTTGCAGATCTGCGCAATTTCTGCTTGCCCGATGAACATTTATACCGCCACTTGCCAGCAATTCTTCTTGACCTGAAAATTTTGACACACAAAAACTCCGCAAACATAACAAATGTCACAGCGTACGTAACAAAAAATGGTTCATGCGGACGAAGAAATACATAAGAAAACGCCTTTGCGGCACAGCGTTGTGCGGTTTGTGTGATACAACAAAGTTCACTAACGGTATCCTTTCTCTTTTGCCCCTTCTCTTTTCAGGCCACCCTCCGTAGAGAATGGTATGGTTACACCGTGTCCGTCACGTGGCCCGGGAAGTTGAATTGAATCCTTTCGTTATTTGATGGGAATCTCCATCTTTGCTCTCCCTGCTGTAAGTGGCTCACAGTTCATGATGTCACTGCATTATTCGGTCTTTTGTTTATTTCGACGTTTCTTTCCGATCTCAAGATACGATATTCACGGCATGCTGTGCTCAATAAGTGAACTCGAGTGTCAAGTGGTTATGTGAAATTATTGAACTCCTCGCGCATTCTTTCGGCAGTGAGTGTCTAATGTCAACACAATGTAAATTGAAATAAAAATGATTGGATCTTACGTTCCAACACCGCGGTATGATGAAGACGGGCGCTGTAGTGGGAGATTGCGGGATAATATTGATACTTCGGGAAAATTGCGGACCTTTCAAGTACAGTACCCGCCTATTCTTGTATTTTGCCTCCTACCAAAGTGCAACCACCGTGGCCGGTAACTGACGCCGACTCATCGATCATAGCAGCGCGACGCCGTAGCCGTTGAGCTACCACGGCGGATAGTAAAAAGATATGGGGATAGGTTAGAATAAGAAAGAACTGAGCTAGTTGGTAGGTATTCATGTTAAAGAGACAGGGTGTACAAACACGGACACAAGAGAGGAATAAAGACACCACAAATGTCGACTACCAACTAAAAACGCGCACAGCGGCGGAAAATAAGGTAGACACAAAAATTGTCTTCCATAGGGGCTTCCCAGAAATAATTTCCATGAATTTAAAATCAACGCTGTTAGGTTGGAAGGAAGTCAGTTATATGCAGAAATCAGGATTTTGCACTGGTCCTAAGCTATCTCCGATCCTTAGTTACGTTTTGTACATTAGGTACGTTTTGTGTCTACCTAGACGGCGTTTGCGGTGTCTCGACTTCGCAATTGCGATCGTATTTGCACACCTTGTCTCTAACATGAGGCAGAGGCGTTCACCCAGGGGAAGGCAGGGTGACACTCTCCCCCCTCCCCCCCTCCCCGCTGAAAAAAAAAAAAATTATCGTCAAGCGACCGTGGTGGTGTTTGCAGCGGCGGTACGTAATAAGAGATGGGTTCAGAGCAGGCTTCGGGTTAAGACACGGGGTCTAGAGCCACTTTTACAATATGAACGAAGTAGCGAATGACGAAAATTGTGGCTCTTACAGTGTTCTTATGCAAAACAACGTTCTTATGCAAATAATGTTCTTATGCGAAATCAACAACATTCAACTGTATTGATGTAATGGAGATTTTATTTAGTGCTTACTTGATACTTTCTATAATTGGCCATTCGGTGAATTCGGACATTTATTTCCGGTCCCGTGAGGTCGGAATTAACGATATTTTACTGTGTAAATCACCATGTAAATTTTACGTTAGAACGATATATACGAGTCATCCCAAGGGGGAACCTTACGAAAGAAATGAATGCTAGCCTGGCGCAATGAAGCTTTTGAACAAAACTTCGAACTTGGCAGTTTTATGATCTGTCAGCTGCTTTTCCCCTGGAGAAAATTAAACGCGCTAAAGTGGAAAATACTGCAGACTTATACTTTCACAGAGGTAGCAGCAGCGCAGGATACTCTCGAGAAAGCTTTCGCTTTTAGTACAACGCTGAATAAGCAGAGCGCCGAGCGCAGATCTGTATAGGGATCTATGCCTTTATATTTTTGTGTATATGTGCTTGGTCCACGGCTTGTTCCATCAGAAAAAGTGCGCGAACTCTTCCCAGCACCAGCCATTGCGAGTTACGAAAGGGGCCACTTCCTGTGTTGCACTTAGTGAAGGAAACCTCGCGCACTTTGCCCGACATTGTAGGGGGCTACGTCAGTGCAGAAAGCTTTATTGTGTTCTGTATCGACCCTGCAAAGCATCCCGCACACTCCGCTCTCATACGCTCATCCTATCAAGGACGAATGCATTTAGGCAACTGCTTTGTGTCAATACTTGATGATGTTGATTATGTTGAAACAAGTCCGACTAAAATTTGTGCCTACTGAGGGGGTAGATGCTTTCTGGACGCCTCTTGCGTTAATATTTCAGTGCAAGAATGATTGTGTTTTCGTCGACTAAATGCGATCTACGAAATTCTTTCAACAAGGCAGCAAACCAGTGCGCTCACTGCATAGTTTTACTGTCGTCGTGACTTAGCGCCGTATTTACCCATACCTTGAATTAAGCGACGTTGAGTCATATGCTGGCGAATATAAGCATCTTTCTGTATACAGCTCGTGTTGCACGAAGCCGTCGCTGCTGAAAAGTCAGGGTTCACATCGAAGTGCACACGGGAAAGCTTTCACGCCAAGGCACCCGCTTCTATCCCATCTAGATCATATTTCCACTCTTTTGACATTGATCGAGGGCCAGCTTTTTTCTTTTTTTTTATACCGGTAATTTTCAAGATATCTGCGAACGCAGTCGGCTCTAAAAGTAAAAGTTTCTCGTTTTCTCGTTCTGCATTTTTCTGACATGTCTGAAGACTCGAACGAAACTAGCGACGCAAAACGGCGTCAGGGCATTTTTCGTGTGGCACTTACATTTACCTCTTCATCGGTGAGGTTTCGTTTTTTTTTCTGGTACTTTTGAAATTGTTGTAAGTGAAGCCGTAGCGATAAGGCTGAAGTGTCTCGAACAGCAGCACCATGCTCACTGTTTGGCATAACGGTATGACAGGAAGAACTGAGTAACATGTAGGACAAGAAAAGGAAGAGATCGCCTGCTTTTTTCCCGCTAAACTGCCTGTATTTGGTGCGTGGGGATTGTATGAAAGCATAACATGTGTCTTTTTTTGTCCTGAAACTTACCTGCGCAGAACATTTACTCAACCAATCCCGGCCGCGGCGGCTGCATTTTTCGATGGAGGCGAAAATGGTTGAGGCCCGTGTACTTAGATTTAGGTGCACGTTAAAGAACCCCAGGTGGTCGAAATTTCCGGAGCCCTCCACTACGGCGTCTCTCATAATCATATGGTGGTTTTGGGACGTTAAACCACAGACACATATTATTATTATTATTACATTTACGCAACCACTGCATGCTGCTGAACTTTAATACCTTGAAAGTGTAACCATGCTTACTAGAGCTTTTTGTTCTGATTCCCTGCGCTCTTCGAAGTGGCAAACATAAAATCCCTGATTGATTGATTGATTGATATCTGGAAAAGCTGTTGAGGTAACCATTATAGCAATATGCGTATTCCTGTATGAAATTCTGACTAGAAGATGTGGCGGGCCCCATAAGAATCTTGTCCTTAATGACAGATATGAAATCAACCCCGCCGCGGTGGTCTAGTGGTTATGGCGCTCGACCGCTGACCGGTAGGTCGCGGGATCGAATCTCGGCCACGGCGGCTGCATTTTCGATGGAGGCGAAATTGTTTGAGGCCCGTGTAATGAGATTTAGGCGCACGTTAAAGAACCCCAGGTGGTAGAAATTTCCGGAGGCCTCCACTACAGCGTCTCTCATAATCATATCGTGGTTTTGAGACGTTAAACCCTAGATAATATTATTATATTAGATATGAAATCAAGTGTATACAGAAAGCGTTCATGTGTTCCTAATGAGCACTGACCTATAGAAAATATAGAAGCTCCAAGTACAATTACGAACATGTTCCTTAATGACAATAGTGACAATCTGTACAAAAACATTTTCCGCGATTCCGTGAGAGCGAAAGACATTGAAAAAAACTTGTTAAATAAGTACAAGTGCTGTTTTCTTTTTATCTCCGCTGGAGAAATCGGGCCTATTTGCGATTGCGTCTATTGCGCAGAGAACATCGGAAGTGCTCCCTCCTCATAATGATATGTAATCGTTTGCAGGACATCCTGCAGCCAGGATTTGCGCTCAAAGTACAACAGCGCCAGAGACAATAGCACATCATCCGACAGCGAGTGCCCGCTGCTACAATAATCCTGAGTTTGTGGAGGCGCTATGCCGCAGATGAAAACTCCACGTCTGTGGAAACGCAGGGGATTCATCAGATCCTTCTGCGCAGTCCACCTACGTAAGTGAGAACTTCGGCCAGTGAGCGGCGAATGTACGCCCGTGAACGTCACTTTAATTTTTCACCTGTGTCCACATTCCAGGCACATCATGGGTTCACAAGCGCATTGCCGCTCTCGTGGACATAGTAATAAGGTAGTATAGGTAAATCTGTCCGGGACAGTCACCAGCAAAAAGGAGTAAATTGTAACAATTTAAGAAATACATATAAAAAGAGATAACAGATTTGCATGCGTGTAAGCGACCATAGCTTGCCGGCTCCATCCTGCCGGTTAGAAAACAATAGTAGCACCTATGAAGCAAAGTCTGGTATGGGGGGCAGTTGGTCTTGCATAATTGTTAAACTGCGCTAAAATTACAGGGCACACAAAGTTA
>NC_051181.1:48853645-48910283 GCF_013339695.2 Rhipicephalus sanguineus
CCTGCTCCTCTTTGTTCAGTCGGTGACTTTCCATCGTCTCTTGCCCACTGAAGGCCTCTCCATTGTCCTTGTGCTTGGCGCCTTTATATTTTCTTAATTTTCCATAGCACGCCGTTCGCCCGCTCCCCACCCTTTAAGTGCTCCCTCTTGACCATGCTTCCCACGTGCAGGCGCCATTTGTTGTAACTGGCGAATTGCGATTTCTTGATACACTCTCTTCCTATGGCGACAGGCGCCATCGTTACCTTGTCCATAGCTGAAAAATGCTACAGTTGGCGCATCAGCCCATCGTTTTATGTTCGATGCGAATTGCCTCTCGTTAGAATTTCCCCCCCTGCGCATCAGCCCATCGATTGTTCGAAATGGGGTAGAATACGACGCCAAAGTAAAAAAGAAAAAAAATAAATCCTACGTGTATTAAAGACACTCACCCTCCTTTGCCCTCCTACAGAAAAGAAAAAAAAGGTCTCTCATTGCTTGTAATGGAACGGGCGTGCTGCAATCACTCCGGGCACTACGGCAGTTAGAGGTACTTTGCCGCCTCCTCTTGCCCTGAGCAAGATGGCCTCCGACCACTTTACGAGACTTCACCTTGCCCGATCGTAGGCATGCGCGACCGCCACTACAGAAGCTTTTTTATAACCTCCTTCAGTGTAGCAAACTGCACGCACGTCTGGTTGACCACCTTGCCTTTCCTCTGCTTGCTTTCTATATTACTCTATTTGCTTTTATTACGACGACCTTCCTGAGGACTCCAATAAAGTTCTTGTCATGTCATGCATATGCCCTCACTTCCTCTGTAGAGTTCACTAATGCTGCCCACTATGTCCGTAGGCGTTAGAAATTCTACCTTATTTCTTTTATCTGGAGGACCTCTGTAGCCATGGACGTAGTCACTATCGAGCATAGTAACCACATCACCAGCTCTCCTACCTCAAAAAGGTAATTGATGTCGCAGCAGATGCTCAAAATTCCTCAAATAACCTTTCTAAGCTAGTTTTCATCGAGTGTGTTAGCGTGTTAAACGTTCCCACTTATGTTCCAAGTGGTATCCCGTTAGTGTTCAGAGAACATTGACGCGATATCGTTGAAAAGCTCGTTTTGCTGAAATTCCGGTGTCGGTGTCAGCGTAGGTGTCGGCGTTACTAGCTTCGAGCGAAAAATCAGCGTTGTCCGTGACCTAAAAACGAGAAAGTTGCAAATAAAATCTTAGGCTCGAGCGAGAATACCCAGGCCTTCTGCGTGGCAAGCAGGCGTCCTACCACAGAGCCACGCCTTTGCTTTAGACTGCGTCAGAAAAAAACTATATGAATGCCATGTTGTGGCAGGAGTCTCCTTAACGCATGTAATAATGGGTAGCAGAAGCGTACAATCGCTCCAGGCGTCAAAACATCTGAACTGCGCAACAAGCGGGTGTTTTAAAGGTCCAGCCATTACAAAGGGCTAAGACACATTTAATCATCGTCATCAGCAAAAGCATCAACAAAGTGAGCAGCTGCGTAGGTTCGCGTGTTGCCTTACGGACGCCTAGTGGGCCCTTCGCTGATTCGCAAAAGGATGAATTGTGACGTAGTGGGCACTGCGCAACACTACTTGCAGTAGGTATTATAGGATAGTTTTAAACAGCCAATGCTACGCGCACAGACGTTCGTTTCCTTGCGGCGCGGTTGAGACAGCCATCGAGGACCGAAGCAAGGCTAGCACTTCATAATGCGATGCGCACGGGGCCTGATTACGCTATCGCGTTGTGCTCTTGAAGGCAATGCTCAAGCGTCCTCCAAGTTTTTAGCACCCTACCCTGCATCTATAGGTCTGACCGCCGGGGATTAATTTCCACATTATTCAGGGGTGGCAAAATACTGTATCAGACACCAATTCCTGTTTTGGTGAAGGAGCGACTAGATGCAATGGGCATTTTTAATTTGGTGGCACATTGACTACTGAAGCCTCACTGGCCCTCGGCGTTCATTTCCGGTTTTAAACGCCTCTCTAAGCCTGACATACGTGTAGTCCAGGACACCGCTCTAAATGTTTGATATCTTGTTTGTTGATCAGTGAAAAAGTCTGTAGTTGCCCTGATATGTATTGTATATTTATTCTTAAAGCTGAGGTAATTGATTTATTGTTTTCGATATTTGACTGAAATGTGTTGGCGCAACGTGGGATACATTATCACGCGAGCAGAAAACATAGGCGTGGTGGACCTGCATCGGTGCTTTTTTCTTTTGTTCTCTTTCTATTCGGCACTGTTGCCTTTTGTTGCTAAAGATGACGATACAAGCGTCCATGGTTCGTGACAAATCTCCGAGTGCATTCCTTCGGAAAACCTTTTGGGCACCCTTTTATTTCGATATGCGTGCTTGTCTGGCCTACGCCTTTGCTCAAGAAATCTTCACTTATCCGAGGCGAAAGGCGTAACGTCGAAGGCAAATGGCAACGAAAGAATAAACATGACAAAGCGCTTTCTTTTTAAATTTTAATTTCGATATCCCGCCGTTCGCGCTTTTTCACTATTAAGCATACATTGACCAACTAGTCCAGCTAAGAAGCCTAATGATCTATGTAACTACGATATTATAATGTTAACGGGGAAACGTTTTGTATGAAATCATACTACCATACCAGAAGGAAGCTGAACTTATACCTGCGCACGATGGACGGCTAGAATAGCCACCGTAAATCATATGTATGAAGGAAATAAATCTGACTTCAGAGGAAGCTATTTCACACTGCTAGCAAGAATTCAGGAAAATAAAATCGGCGATACGGGGTGACAAGCCATGATCTAAGCCATTTCATTTAATGCGAGTTCTCCGTTACCAAAAGAAAATTATTTGATAAGCAGTGCCACTCTCTATGTACGCGCCCAATTTGTCACCCTTCACGCGTCGAGCGACGCTGATAGATTACGACCGGGGAGGGGGGGGTGCACTCAAGCTCTTTGGCAGTTGCACTCGCTCCGTCTATTGCCTGAGATGCGTGAACTGATGAAATTTTCCCGACAGCCCCCGAACCATTCATGCCGAATGTGGCGGCCTTCTTATGCTACAAACGCAGCGGTCTCACGTATACAAAACGCATGCCGGAAATATTTTATTTCGCAATTGGGCGAAAGCATATTGGCTAGAGATCAGCAAGCTGGCCCTTGATGAATGCAGCAAATTAGAAAGCTAGCGACGACCATGCAACAGGTTTTCTTGAAAGGAACCTTTGAAAAATATGCAGTCCTATCTGAAGGCTCATAGCAGGAGGCGGCCGTTTCTGTCTTAACCTGACTATGCAATATGCGCGTATCCGCAGATGACTTCAAAGGGTCATGAAGCACCCCTTGGGCTTGTTGAAAAAAACACATCCTGCGGAAAGCTGACACGGCTATGAACTGCTCTGCCAAATATTACAGTCGTGCGCGCCGCGTAAAGGCCACAAGCGGAGCGCGAAGTTGCCGTTTCCTCAGGCGCCCTCTTTTCAAACAGAGGCCGGTTCTCACTCTCGTCGGTGGGCGGGGCGTCTGCCGTTGACGTCGCGGATCTGCCTGTTCCACGTCACAAGAGACATAGCATCCTCGATTGGCCGATAGCCGATATAAATCGAGAGCGGCGTTCGCGTCAGATGCGCTTCTCGCCATGCGGTGCCGCCACTTGCCGGCGCCGCACTCCTCAGTACACGGTAGCCGAACTCGCACACGCGAATCACAGCGGGAGAGCGATCGCGTTTCATGACGCGCGCTGACCGTAACTTCTTTCCCCCCGTGCCATCCCTCCCCGTGTAGCTTCCAGTGCGCTCGTCGGCACGAGAAAAGAGTAGCATAGCGCTGGGAGCGTGCGCCAACCCCCGTAACTCCGCTGATTTGTGAGGGATTCGAGACATTTTTGCGGCAATCGATTCGGGAGGCAGTAAACTCCGATACTAAGGTCATTAGATCATTGCTTGGAAAGTGGTCCATGACCCCCTTAATAAGGAAAGGTACTCGTGTAGCTGGCAATCTACATGCCCACGTATATGGTTCGCACGTGTCTATACATGCGCCTAGAGGTCCCATACCACATTGGTTTCCCTCTTTTTTATTTACCTCTTAAGCCATATAGTGCGTACATGCACCAAAGCCGCTTTGCTATTCTCGTAGGTATGCAAACATTAACAATATGCGTGGACTCCTCGCATGCGCAGGAGACTCATCTAGAAACGTCGCGCATCGTCCGTGACTCATTTGTGCGTGAACTTTCGCCAATGACAGGATATCCTTGTATTGCAAAGCTTGAAGACGCAGGTTTGATTCCCAGCGACGACGGCCGCATACCCAGGAAGCGAAACACACTTGCACTGTAGATTTCGGTTGCATGTTAGGGAACCTTATAGGTAGTCAAATTAATCCGGAGTAACCCCACGGACGTCGTGCCTCATATTCATATGCTGCTTTTGGTTCGTAAAGCCCCCGAATTTAATAAGTTTTCTAAATCCTTACATTGACGGCTTCGCCAAGTAGATGCGAAGATGGGTGTGCGTATGCGTTGAAGGTCGCGTACCAGCGCCAAAATTATACATAACATCATTTGCACCAAGCTGGTGGCGCCACACACACACCAAGTATTGGGGCCTGCCCGATCATTTCCACAAGAATAAGCCATGTAGAAAAATTTCCACTTATTTTGAGGAAGTAGTGCGCAAGATTTTGTGCACCGAACGTAGCTTAACGCACAACGAGTACGTGAGTGAGCAAACTTTATTACAAGATGTTTGTGGGTCCCTGCTAGACAGCACAGGAGGTGCCTCCCTGTAGCCTCGCTGGATGGCCCATTTTTGGCCTTCGACCACCGAGCTGAGCAGACCCGTGCCGCCACCAACTCCCGAAGTTCCTCAAGAGGCATTCCCGCAGTATGTGTTTATACGAAGCCCATTCTGTTTTACATGGTAAAGTAAAAAGTTGGGCGAGTTGGTATTTGTTCACGATGACTGAGGGGCGCGAGGAAAACGGCACACAACGAAAAGAAGTAAACGGGATGACGCGCTACTAGCAACTGGAATATTTTTATTCAGGAAAAACATATTTATACCGCAGTGAAATCAAATCTAACTCCCCGTCCTGCAGACTGATAGAAGCGTGAATGATGCAATCCGGCCCCTCCCTCTGGATAAAGAGGGCTTCTATAATCTCCCTCTCCATGGAGCCCCTGTGCCTGTAGATTACAGTTGTCTGCTCAAATGCAGGCTTGCAGCTACCCTGATCGCACCCCCTGCAATGCATCGCCAGATGCGTGAACGACCTTCCTATTAAAGATCTACTGTGCTCTCGCAAACGCACGTTGAGGCATCTACCAGTTTGCCCGATGTATGCCTTGCCGCACGACAGTGGTATTCTCTATGCAATACCACGTGCGCAAGGAACGAACTGCCTTATGTGCTTAATGGCACATCCTCTTTTTAACACGAAAGTGTTTTATGCGGGGTCCACCAAGTACATCCGTCACGGATATGGCGTTGATAATAAAATGGACGCCAAACGGGTGAGAAAGAAAAAAAAACCAACAAAAAGATCCCCCGCTGGGAAATCGAACCACGGCCTTGCGCCGCGACGGCAAGCGCCCGACGCCCTACCGACTAAGCTAACGCGGCAGCTGCTGGACACGGGCGAACGGCCCTTATTATCTTTCACACAATCTCTTTCGCACGATGCTCTCTGTTGGCGGTGTAGGTAGGCGGTGCGGAGTGGGGCAGGGGCGGGGCGGTGCCGCCGTCCTGTGAGAGGTGAAAAGAAGTAATGCTTCACGATCGACACTTACTAGCGCTTACTCCGAGATTGCGCGCGATATTCGGAGGTCGTGGTTTAAAGCGTCTCGATACCAGCGAGGGTACACTGGCCGCGCTGGCGTCGCCGAGGTACCCATTCCGCAAGTAGTACGTTGGTTACGTTCTTTGCCTTTCGCTTCGTGTTAGCATGCGTCGGCTCATCGGAGTAGTGCAGCTTCCACATGCACCAACGGGATTTGTCCGCCGCCGACTGCTTCGATTGCGAGAGCACCGACTAACAAAACTGCTGCAATACGCGTTGCAGAAAGGACACAATTTCGACGGGCGAATGTCGTGCCTTGGTGGAGCGAGACTAACGCCTGCGAGACAGAGGCCAGCGGACGCACGCGTTTGCGACTCAGGCTACGAACCTCTACCTCCCGTGTTGCTGAAGCGTAGTGTGTGGTAATGTATGCATGAGCGCAGGAGTCGGTCACCCATTGCTAGAAAGCGCCACACCATGCCGGTTTGTTGTCTCTTCTTAATTTGACGACGCTTTGAAGAAGTGCTACCGGGCAGCAATGTTGATTATGAGCTTGTTGATATCCTTACGTGGGATTCACGATTTGGTGTGTCCAAATATATGATTGACAACGTCAGCTACCACAAGGGTTTAATCATGATCATGGGACGTTAGTCGTCGCGATAGAGGACATGCCGTCAACATGGTGCATCCACGTCCAAAACAGTGCTGTAACTGCCAAGCACCAATAGACACTGTACAAGCTCTCATATATCACTACACAGTAAGCACTACTTCTGTGAAGACACGTTTCCACTTTCGTGTTATACCGATTCCTATGACGGAGGGATCAGCCTGTTTTCACACTGCTTTGGCCCTACCTATCTTCTTACCAACCGCTAAGCAGATGCGGCCCGCCCTGTTTTCTGCGGAGAACGCGAGATCCACCCCATACCTCGAAAGCCACTCTCTTAAGGCCGTGCGAAAGCCAGTGGATATACGGGATTTTTGACGCTCTTTTCTTTCTGCGGTACATTCTTGGCTGGAACGGTCCCAGGCCGTTGCTTAAAGGACTTTATTTTTTCGCAAGCGGCAGCTATGGCATTATCAGGAAACGCGGCGTCTCTTAGTCTTTCCACCTGCGCGAAAAAACTTGTTTCCATAGGATGTGGGCATGACGTGTCCCACGCCGATCTTAGGCAAGTCAGCGCAATGCCATTTTTTACCAGGCGAGAGTGCCCAGAGTTGTAATCAAGCGGCTTCGCGGTCCTAGGGGGAAAACATCCAATACGCGTGTTTTGGTGGAATTTTTGTTGGAACTTGTTTTACATAGTTGCATTTGTTGTCCCGGTATACGTGTTGGTAGCTTCTGTGGAGATGTACAGGGTTGGGTAGGAGTTTGTTTGTAATTGTCTGTTCTCAGCCGCTTTTTTCCTGTCTAGACTCGGGTGTAGTGCGTATAAGACCGCGCCTTGCTTCTCTGTAGTGTTGTGTATCTTCTTTGTAGCATGCAAATCTATGTATGAGTGTACGTTGACGGGGCCAGGGGTGTACACCGAGGGTTCGTTCGGGTTGCGCGGCGGGTTAATTCTCGCGACAACTCGAGGGCCATCTCGCTCGGATTGGAGGTATCAGTCTCTGTGTGCGCCGCGATCCATATTAGGTATTGGGTTCATCTACTTTGCTTAGTTCTTGGCTATTAACGGGATTCTGAGGGCTTGTTGGGAAATCCGTCCTTGCGTGAAATCTTGATAGCGATTTGTGCGTCACTCAGAATGGATTTCTGTTTGTAGAAGGGGATAGCCATGGCTATGGCTACCTCCTCAGCCTCCTCTCTTGTTGGTTGTGACTGTCCACGCGTTCATACGCGTGCCTGTCGGTCAATCGCGGACCGCAAGTGGGGGTCTTGTGTTCATGGTATGGGCTAGCATCTAGGGAAAAGAGATCTACTATTTCTGCCGTGTGGTTTGAGCAGTGCTTTGGCTCTGTGTCTTCTGCACTCCGTGTTGGTGCCGGAGGTCATGTTTTTCGGTATCGGGTTGGCCACTATCATCCGTCTAATACAGGCCTTCGTAATAAGTCCGCAAACGTAAGTGGCAGCATGCCACAACTTGCAAAAGCAGAAACCAACAAAATAAATGCGTTCATCCGGAAGGCCTACAAACTAACGATAGGAATGCGAGCACAGACCTACTTCTTCAGCTAGGAACACACTTCAAGAGATAGCGGAAACTCAGCGCATATCGCAGCTTGAACGGCTCACTACAACCAAAACAGGAAGACACATAATGACAAAATTAGGAATAATGTACCATGCGCAACATGGGACCAAACATGACATACCCAATACAATCAGAGCTAAGATTGTGGCCAACCCACCAAAGCAAAAATATTTTTTTCATATACAGGGTGTTTTACGTAACTAGAAAAACAAATATTAAAAAAGAGTGGTTGGCCGCAACTGAATGAAACGGAAATATGGTTTTTCATGATTTGGCGCTAGTTAGGATATTTTTATATTGCGCTTAATCTGTTATTTACCTAGATCGATTATGCAACCTTTGTAATATTCATTTTAGGGCCAAGTGTGTTTTGTTACGTTGTAGGGGCATTCCAAAATGACCTATCCAATCTTTTGTGGCAACATAAATGCTGCGTGCTAATTTTTCCCTGCGTTTAAAGAAAGACTACGAAATATGAGATAAGACCACTTGACTACGATCATGCGCTACCGTACTGCAGCGCTCTCTACTGGCTTCGAGCGAAACAACCGGTGCGTGGACCGTCAAGCTATCGCTTATCAGGGACGACATCGCTTCCTTGCCGTGTGCGGCCGTCAAAAACGCTGACGCACAGGGAACCTCATGCCTACAGCTGCGGCCGCTTATTTCGCTCCGCTCCGCACGCCGGTTGTTTCGTTCGAAGCACGTTCAAGAGCGCTGCAGTACGCTAGCGCACGAGCGCGGTCACGTGGTTTTATATCGCGGCATTTCCTTAAAAGCCGGAAAAAATCACCACGCAACATCTACAGGTGCTCACAAAATAATTCAGAACAGCGGACAGGCGGCCACTCGCCTATGGAGCGCGCTGGTGGAACAATACAGCAGCAAGCAAGCCTCGCACCCTATACTGTATTTGGGGCTGGCGCCAAAATACTTGCGTTAATGGATAGTTGGAATGAGCCGCATTTCACGCATGCACGATTATAGACGCCCTTGATCCAACGTTAGCCTTCTACTTCCACCAGAATTGTTTCAGCTGTTAAGTCTCCTTGTTCCCGATCATGGATGCGTGCCAAAGTTTGGCACTGCATCCATGATCCATGATGAGGTGAGGTCCGGAAAGCTTGCAATGCCTCCGATCCTGGCTCCAGAAAGCTTTCGGAGGGGCGCGGGGGAGGAACAATACATCGACGGAAGAAAAAGAAGGTGGCTTTCGCCTTCGACCTTGTATTAGGCAATACATAAGGTACCCTGCGAGTTTTTCTCTATTAAAGAGTTCTAGTGTCGGGGACCTTAAGCCGCTTGCGTACGCACGCTTTTTGCGTTCCCTTGTATTCCCAGCAACACCCATGGAGAATATTGTTGCACGAAGAAAACAGGCACACGAGTGCAGAAGTGGTATTTTACGATAAATACAGCTGGTGTTCAAGCGGCGGTAAGAGACGTCGTCTTCCTCTAATCTGGGGCCAGCTTCCTCGTTCTTTTCACCGCAACATCACCCTCCCGGCGGGTTTAGCTCCGTCCCGGTGCAAATCATGGCACATCACTTAATGTGGGTATATAAGGCTTGAGTCTGGCGACGTGAACAACATCGCTTGTGACCTGAGGTAGCAAAGACACGTCGGCTGGTGCGATCTCGTACGTCACGTCAGACAGTTGGCGCAATATCTTGTACGGACCAGGAGTAACGAGGAAAGGAGTTTTTCCGCTAAGCCGACACGACGAGATGGCGTCCGGAGAAGGACAAGGGAACCAGGCGAAATGTGGTTCTCGGTGCCGATGATCGTAGCGTCGCTTTTGAGAAACTTGCGATGCTGTGAGGCGATGACGAGCGACCTCTCGGGCATGGGCGGCCAAGGTTATTGCATCGCGGGCGTAATCAGTCGCTGAGAATTGTATGTCAGAGGGTAGCAACGTGTCGAAGGGCAAGACAGGGTCGCGGCCATACAAAAGGTAGAATGGCGAAAATCCGGCGGTGTCGTGACGGGACGAATTGTAAGCAAAAGTAATGTACGGTAAAGCGGCGTCCCAGTCACGATGATCGTCGGAAAACGTACATGGCAAGCATGTCAGTTAGAGTGCGGTTCAGGCGTTCGGTGAGCCCATTCGTTTAAGGATGATACGCGGTAGCGATCTTGTGTTCGGTAGAACAGGAACGGAGCAGGTCATCGACGACCTTCGACAAAAAGTAACGGCCTCGGTCCGTGAGTAACTGGCGAGGGGCGCCGTGGTGTAGGATGACGTCGTAGAGTAAGAAGTCGGCAACATCTGTAGCGCAGCTGGTCGGTATCGCACGCGCAATGGCATATCTTGTTGCATAATCTGTGGCGACGGCAATCCACTTGTTGCCTTTGGTAGAAATAGGGAACGGGCCAAGTAGGTCGAGGCCCACTCGGAAGAATGGCTCTGTAGGGATTTCAATGGGTTGAAGCAAACCAGCGGGAGGCAAAGCAGGCGTCTTCCGGCGCTGGCACAGGTCACAAGAAGCAACATAGCGACGCACATAGCGATAGAGACCGGGCCAGAAGAAGCGGCGCCTCACGCGATCGTAAGTCCGAGTGAAGCCCATATGTCCAGCAGTAGGAGCGTCGTGGAGTTCCTGGAGCACGGCCAGTCGCAGATGCTTGGGAACGACTAGTAGCAGCTCAGGGCCACGGGACTCTGAATGTTGCGGCGGTATAAAATTCATCACGCAAGGCGAACATCCGGAGAGAAGGGTCGGTAGGCGCGTAGCTTAGGCGGTCCATAAGGCTCCGAAGAACAGGGTCCTGTCGTTGCTCGTCACCGATGTGGAGAAAGTCGGATGGGGACAGAGTACAGATGTCCAACGTCAGCATCGGTGTCGTCCGGTTGATCCACGGGATTGCGAGAAAGGCAGTCAGCGTCGTTATGCATGCGTCCAGATTTGTGCACTATGGAGAAGTCATACTCTTGAAGACGCAGTGCCCAACGTGCAAGTCGTCCAGTTGGGTCCTTCAAAGAGGAGAGCAACAGAGTGCGTGGTGATCAGTTACAACGCGGAAGGTACGACCAAACAAGTATGGTCGAAATTTCGCGACAGCCCAAACGAGCGCAAGGCATTCTCGCTCAGTTATCGAGTAATTGCGTTCGGGCGTGGAGAGAAGGCGGCTCGCGTAGGCGATGACACGGTCGTGGCCCTGTTGATGCTGAGCGAGGACAGCGCCGATGCCATGACCACTTGCATCAGTGCGCACTCAGTGGGCGCAGAAGGGTCGAAGTGCGAGAGAATCGGGGAACTCGTAAGTCGCTCAATAAGGGTAGAGAATGCTTGCTCTTGGTGTGGTCCCCAGAAGAAAAGAGGCATCCTTCTTGAGAAGGTCGGTCAGAGGACGAGCGATGTCGGCAAACTTTTTTACAAAGCGACGGAAGTAAGAGCACAAGGCGCATAAAACTGCGGACATCTTTCGTCGAAGAAGGAATAGGAAAATTTCGCACAGCGCGAACTTTCTCGGGATCAGGTTGGATTCCTGCTGCGTTTACGAGATGTCCGAGCACGGTGATTTCGCGGCGCCCGAAATGACATTTAGAGGAATTGAGCTGAAGGCGAGCAGCGCGAAACACAGAGAGGATAGTTCTGAGGCGCTGCAGGTGGCTTTCAAAAGTCGACGAAAAGACAATCACGTCGTCGAGGTAACACAGGCACGTTGACCACTTCAAGCCACGCAAAAGGGAGTCCATCATGCGCTCGAATGTAGCTGGCGCATTGCACAAACCAAAAGGCATGACTTTGAACTGGTATAAACCATCTGGTGTTACGAAGGCGGTTTTTTCCCTGTCCATCTCATCAACGCTAATCTGCCAATAGCCGGAACGGAGATCAATTGAAGAAAAATAGTTGGATCCATGAAGGCAGTCAAGGGCGTCATCTATGCGGGGCAGTGGATACACATCTTTTTTTGTTATCCGGTTGAGGTGACGGTAGTCGACGCAGAAGCGCCACGAGTTGTCCTTTTCTTTACTAAGACCACCGGGGATGCCCACGGGCTACTCGATGGTTCAATGATGTGCTTGTCCATCATCTTGTCGACCTCTTTTTGTATGATGGCCCTTTCCGCAGCGGAGACGCGATATGGTCTCCTACGAATGGGGCTCGCGTCACCGGTGTTGATGCGATGGGTGACAATAGATGTCTGTCCGAGAGGGCGGTCGTTCAAGTCAAGATATCCCGATAATATGACAGCAGGTGACGAAGAGCTCTTGTTTGTTCTGCAGGAAGATCAGGGGCAATCGTCTTACAGATGCTGTCCGCAGTCGACGAGGACGAAGTAATAGGCGGCAAAGGTGTGCTGGTAGTGGAGAGGGATTCAGTGGCCAAAGAAGAGATCTCGTAATCTCCCAAAGGGGTAGTATGCGCCATGGCGATGCCATGTGGAAGCACGTGAGTAGAAAATCCAAAATTGACGACTGGGACGCACGCCCGATTCTCGATTATTTGGATTATGGTGCTTGGCAGGGCAATATTTCGCGTCAGAACCACGTCGGTGAGCGGCGACACAACATAGTCGCCATCTGGGACGGGAGGACAGGGCGTCAGGAGAACAGCTGTAGCAACTTGTGGGGACAGGCGAGCGAACTCAGCAGAACATAAACGGGGTGATGCACAAGTTGCGGCGTCGGCAGAGAACGGCAGATCCAGCTGTACAACTCCTTCGGAGCAGTCAATTAGGGCTGAGTGCTTCGAAAGAAAGTCTATGCCGAGAATGAGGTCGTGCGGGCATTGTTCGAGTACAGTAAATAAAACAATGGCGTAGTGGCCACCAAGGGTAACACGTGCTGTACACATTCCTAGAACAGCTGCAGTGCCACCATTGGCGACTCGTACAGTGCTCATAGCGGCGGGTGTCAGAACTTTCCTTAGCCTTCGGCGGAGAGCAGCGCTCATAACTGAAAGCTGCGCCCCTGTATCGACAAGAGATGTGACATGAACACCATCAACTTCCACGTCCAGTAAGTTTCCGCATGTAGGCAGGGTCGGTAGAGGATTTGAAGGCCGGGTCTTAGTTGCACAGCGTCACCTCCGGGAGCTGCGCCGCCTAGTTTCCCGAAGTGAAGCGGCCGGTGTGGATGGGGACGAGGAGCGGTGAATGAGAGGTGAACGCGAGCGACGACCTTGCGGAGACGGGGAGCGGCTGGACCTTGGCGGGACATTGTCGACGTTGATGCTCCGAGTCGGCGTGTAGGGCGAGAAAGTATGACTGTCCGGCGGCTGGTGGTAATGACTAGGAGACGACCACCGTGGAGGGTGACGACAAGCGACTGCGGCAGTGACGGGCAATGTGTCCAATACGGGAAAAGAAACAATTAAAGATGAGTGGTTTTCAGATGGAAGAAGGAACACGAACACCAGCGCTCTCACACAAAACTAATTATTAGAACGAAATCACACATTTTATAGCACAACCTCCACGGGGCACACGTGATGATGCCATATCAGCGATACAGTAACAAATCAAAGGTGTAACTAAACATATGTATCACGAAGCAAAACAGTTCAAGAAAGCAATCTCTCTGCGCAAGGTGATAGATGGCACACTTACCAACTAGGGCCTTTTTTGAAGATAACAACGCCTCCATAATCTCCCTGGTGGCCTGGTCCGCCAGGGAGATTAAAAAAAAAAAAAAAAAAAAACGTGCAAATGAAACACATTTGGTAGTCCATGGAGTGGGCTGTTTACCAAATCCCATTCTCATGTGGTCACGTATATATAGCCAAACGGGCCGTTGCCTGAATATAGACTAATGGAACATCAGGCTCACTGGTGGGCAATCCGTATTCTCATTTGGCTAAGCATCCTCAGAACACGCATGCACACCGATTCAACACACAGTGTATCTTCGCGCACGGACCGGCCACCAGGGAGATTATGGAGGCGTTTATATCTTCAAAAAAGGCCCTAGTGTGTATGGCATCTATCACCTTGCATGACAGAGAGATTGCTTTCTTGAACTGTTTTGCTTCGTGACTTGTTTAGTTACACCTTTGATTTGTACTTATCCTGATATGGCATCATCGACGTGTGCCCACGTGGGAAGGTTGTGCATAAAATGTGTGATTTCTTGTATAAAGAGGTGAGACAGCCTGGTGTTCGTGTTCCTTTTCTCTGTGTATTCGGTTTGCGCTGTGAAAACCACTCATCATGTTTAAAGCAGATGGGTCGATCTACGGTGCGCCACTCGGCTGGAGCGGCGGGGCGGAACAAACTTTGCCGGCTGCGAGTGGCCGGGGAAACCTGAAGTGTTGTGTGACGGACCGAGCAAGTGGAGCCCAACTTGGATTTCTTCCCGACACAGCTGGTATGAGGGAGATGGAGGCATGTTGTTCTAAAGTCGAGAAGTGGAGCCGGAGACATCCTCGACTCACGGCGAATAAGGCGCGTGATGTCTTCAGGTGCTGTCGATTGGACGAGCCGTGGTGGGTCTTCGCAGGAAGAGGTCGCGGCGGTATTCGCTTCGCAATCTGTCGTACGCTTGAGCAACTCGACGGCCCTTTGCCTGTTCGAAGCGCCGACACTCCTTGATGATTTCATCGACCGTGGAGCAATCTTTGCACATTAGGAGGTTAAAGGCATCGTCGCAATACCTTTTAATATGTGCCCGATCTTGTCTGCCTCGGTCATGCTGTCGTCAGCTTTGCGGCAGAGAGACAGCACATCTTGTATGTAGACGACATACGATTCTGTTGACGTCTGAGCGCGGCCCGCAAGTTCTTTCTTTGCGGCCAGCTGACGACCGACCGGTCTGCCAAACAGATCTCGCATTTTCTGTTACAGACGTCCCAGCTCGTTAGGTCAGCTTCATGCGTGTCATACCATTGCCGCGCAGTTCCCTGAAGATAAAATATCAGGTTCGCTAGCATGAGGGTCGGGTCCCACCTGTAGCTGTCACTCACCTCTCGTACAGTGTTAGCCACTCCTCGACATCAGTCTTATCCGTGCCACAAAACGGCCAGGGTCCCGCGGATGGGTGAGGAAGACGGCTGGCATCGAAGTTGACGGTGGGTGTGCCATCGAGGCGGCAGGCAGATGACGTCCGCTGCGAAGTTCCGTACTGGTACCCAGCACCTCCACCAAATGTTGCACGAAGAAAACAGGCACACGAGTGCAGAGTTGGTATTTTACGATAAATACAGCTGGTGCTCAAGCGGCGGTAAGAGACGTCGTCTTCCTCTAATCTGGGGCCAGCTTCCTCGTTCTTTTCACCGCAACAATATTATAGGCGTACCCAAATACAGAACATAAAAAAATTGATCTAGACGGCCACTTATTATCCGGTTCTGATATGGTGAACGCGTTTAATGATTACTTCCTTAACAGAGAAACACAACCACACAGAGCCCTGGAGCCAACCCCTCTTTGTCCTCAATCGCAAATACAATATTTTTTCACCCAACTAACGTCGATGAGATCTGCACAGTATTCGTGGCAATGAAAAATTCTAAAAGCTGCTATTGAGAAGATCTACATATCCATCCAATTAAACATGTTTTATGACATAGCGCCTGTTCTAGTACACATCTATAACACAGCTATTACTTCAGGTATCTTCCCATCGAAAATGAGGACTGCCAAAGTCACACCATATATAAAAGGCTTACCAGCTCACATTCCAAACTATCTCCCTATATCTATTTTGCCGCATTTTCCCAAAGGTTTCGAGAAAATAATTTAGCTCACATGTCATCATTTTGTGAAAAACATCGTATTATCACAAAAGCTGAATATGGATTTCAAAAAATTACACCATTTCCTGCTAAAGGAGACCATGAGGCGATGCGAGCCGGATCAGTTCCACGATCGCGTTCCGTTGGCTTTTGTTGGCATGCTACCGACCTCGCTTCGTGGAACGCGAAGAGGAACGCTATGCGCGTCGTGTCTTCCCTCTAGCCTTTTCGTTCATTCTCTCATAGGGCGAGCGGAAGACGCGGTCGTCAGGTGCGCGAGAGGGGGGGGCAAGGAGAGGAGAGAGAGGAGGGCACGCGCATGCGCTGGCGCTCATCGCGGCGTTGCGCAGGAGAGGGCGATGCGAGAGAGGCGACGCGAATCAGCGTTTCGGCATGTCGAGCTCGCGTTCTAGAGGGGGAGGGGGAGAGCAGAGGGGAAGTAGAGAGGGGAAAGGGGAAGTGGAGAGGGGAGCGGGAGGATTTATGTGGAGAGGAGGTCTGTGGAGAGGGTTTGCGCATGCGCAGTAAGGTGGTCACGCCGCACACCACCACCGGTTTGAGCTCCGCTAAAATCACACCATCTCCCGCTAAAGGGGACCCATGGCGATGCGAAGCAGTGTTTCGGCATGTAGAGCCCGCGTTTCAGAGGTGGAGTGGTGAGCGAGAAAGGGGAGCGGGGAGTGGAGAGGTGATGTGGAGAGGGGAGTGGAAGGGGAGATGTGATGTGGAGAGGGGAGGGAAAGATGAGAGGTGATGTGGAGACGGGGAGGGGAGGAGAGATGGGAGGGGAGAGGAGGAGTGGAGAGGGTAATGGAGTGGGGGATGGAAAAGAGAAATGAGAGGGGAAAGGTAATGGGAAAGGGGAGGGATAGGTGATGTGGGGGGTAGGGGGTGGGAGATGGAGTGTGCAGAGGGGAAGTGGAGAATGTTTGCGCATTCGCAGTAAGGGTGGTCACGCCGCACCACCACCACCACCACCACACCGGATTGAACTCCGCTATAAGATGCTTCACATCTAAAAGATGCTTCGCATCTAAAAAACAAGCCCACGCAATTAGCACACTTTAGATCAGAAGATGACATATTGAGATGACATATTGACATATAAAGAAAGCTGCTGACAATCGGTATATTTGTTGACCACACTCAGGCCTTCGATCATAAAAGCGCAATATATTATTAGGAAAGCTCGCGACCTACGGCATCAGGGGTATTCCGTTACAGTTCATTAGGTCCTATTTACACATCAAGAAGGCAATATGTACACATGAATAACTTGAAGTCATTAACCGGTAATATCAAAACAGGCGTTCCTCAAGGTGGTATCCTAGGTCCCCTGCTCTTCAATTTATAGATAAATGACGTTGTCCTAATGTACAACGATGCCAAGTATATCATATATGCAGAGGACACGAGTGTCTTCATCTCCACGTTACACTACACTAATGGAGAGCGCCAATGAGTTCTCCGGAACATGGCGACTTTGTCAGAAAAAAATCATCTCAATAAATTGTGATAAAGCTAAAGCGGTAATTTTTCACGCCAAAGGAACAAATATTCCCCACAATCACACCTTGGTGATGAACAACAGAAGCATAGAAACAGTTAATGAAATCAAAGTATTAGGAACATATTTTTGCAGCACAATAAACTGGGATCAACACATCGACTTTGTTACAAACTCAGCCGCATCACAGGAATGCTTAATATGAAGAGGTCGTCTACCCACATCTGTAAAAGTATTATCACTCGTTATATTTGCAACTCACATCAACTATGCACACCTCGTGTGGGGCACCACAACCGAAACTGACCTTGAAAAATACATCTATTACAGAAGATAGTACGTCGAGCAACAGATGTCCGAAGTACGACACGCATAGACAGCGACTCGAACAAGAACTTCACACGCTGGACTCTGAGCGAACGTTTTCCTTAGCGAAAATACTAGGCCCATGGCCGACTAGGATAAACCGTAAAGCAATGAAAGTGCTCCAGCGTTTTTTTGAAGACACTAATATTGCGATAGCTACTGAGTTCTTGAACTTGTACGACTGTAGATATGTATATATATATATATATATATATATAGATATATTTTTTTTTTATTTATTCTGTTATCTTAACAACTATGTGGAAAGGGGTAGCCGTCACCAAGCAATGGTGACAACAACTCCTTCATTTGTTTTCTATTTCAATAAAAAAAAAAGATAGTACGTATTATAGCAAATGCATCATACCAGCATCACACTGGGCACCTCTTAATGCAGTACAACATCACCACTATCTATTACTTATAGAATCGTTTCCTGCTTCGCGTATGGCACTCCAACATCAACTCAGAAAAAAGCGTATTCGGCGAAATAGCCTGTCTACATAAAAAAACAGCTACCTATACTACTCGTTACGGTGAACTATGGTTTCTACCAATTTAAAGAACAAATTATGGCATGCAAATGATCAAAAATAGATTACCGAGATTGCTGAATTCACTTGAAAGTGCTAGATTTCTAACATCAAACATAACACGTTCTCAACTAGTTTCGCTTATTCGATCACTTTCATAGATTTTTTTGTTGGCCATTTTCTGTTGAACCTTTATTGAACGTGTTTCTTGAGCACTTCACTTGAAATGTCTGGCATTTTTTGTTGAACACTTTTCCTGTTGTTCGAAGTTACCGGAAACTGTGAGAAGTGTGTGATCATGCTGTGAAATCACATTGTCCGATAATCGACTCCTTCCTTACCTGAACTAATAACTATGTACTTTACATTATTTTGTAATGTTTTGCTTGACTGTGTAATTGATGTCGCTTACTGTCGATGACAGCCTGATTTTAAAACTCTATCACGTCACCTATGCCATCTCCGCCACCTGCTGCCGCCAAATAGCACTGGAATGTATAGCTTCTCAAGCTGCCTATAGCAGCTTTTGTCTTAGCCCCTGCCATTGTGTAACAACGTTTGCAATGGAAAAAGATAAAGAAAGAAAGAAAGAAAGAAAGAAAGAAAGAAAGAAAGAAAGAAAGAAAGAAAGAAAGAAAGAAAGAAAGAAAGAAAGAAAGAAAGAAAGAAAGAAAGAAAGAAAGGTCGCGCCCAGCCCCATCTACTCTCCGCTCTCTGTCTCCACGACGTCGCTCACTGCCTCCGATTAGGCCACGTCCGGTCTCTCGAGACCAGGAAAACAAGTTGCGGGGCGACGCTATCGAACTGTGAATGCCCTTTGCGAAGCCCATAGAACGTAATCGACGTCTTTGCCAACGGTGTTCGCGCTTCTTCCCTTGTGAACACTGGAGCCACCGTATTTGTTAGGGGCGCAAAACTTAGCAACTTACTACGAAATATGACGAGGTCACTTTATGGGACGTCCCTCCGCACAGCTAACGCCCCAAGTATTCATCCTATGGCAGCAGGCACAGCTCGCGTCGTCATTCAGGACGCTTTATACGACGTCGAGTTTATGATAATTGCTTCATACTCTCACGATATCATCCTCGGATTGGATTTCCTATCCGTCACGACGCCGTAATTCATTGCACGCCAGCGCAAATAGAGCTCTTACCGTTCTCAGATTTGACGCTAGCAGACAGTTCATCGCATTCGAGCAAGATACTCGTCCAGGAGCTTATAAACTCGTCAACGGCTGCGTCAGTCTACTGCACCGGTTTTTCCTACATCGTTGCGCGTATTTAGACATCTGACCGCATTTGCACGAGGAAGACTTGCTGGTGTCTTTCGCGACTGCACAGGTCACTCAGGAGAGCACCCCTATTTTATTACCTACTCATCCCCGTACATTACTAGGTTGGTGCAGGGAAAAAGTCTCGGCAGAGTGGAACCCATCGAATACGCGCAATATATGGCCGCATGCACCCGATGACGCGCACTGTCCCAGTCCCAGTACACTCAGTGCTGTTACCACGTCCGACTCGTCACCTGCTAATGTAGTTGGTTCCTCCGTTGCTGACAACCTCATGTCGGTCCAGCGGTCGCCGCTTCTGTGCCTGTTGGAAGAATTTCGTTCTTTTGATGTCGGGCAAACTTCTCTCAGCCGCACGTCCGCTGTTACGCATCGTATCGACACTGGCGCCAAACCGCCCCTACTGCAATGTCCAGATCACATATTTCCCGCAGAACCTGGGGTAATTAATGCGCAAGTCAACGACATGCTTCAACGTGACGTTATTCGACCCCCAATCAGCCCATGGGCCTCTCCTGTTGTTCCCGCTGCGAACAAGGACGGCCTTTTGCGGTTCTGTGCCGGCTACCGACGGCTTCACAAGATCACTCGCTAGGACGTTTATTCACTACCGCCAATATACGACGCGATTGGCAGTCTGCAAGGAGGAGAATTATTTTCCTCTCTCGACTTGCGCTCTGGGTACTGGCAAGTACCCATGGCTGATGACGCTCGTTCGAAAACCGCCTTTTTCACGCCTGAGGGCTTGAACGAATTCAACGTCATGCCATTTGGATTGTGCAATCCTCCCACGACCTTCGAGCACATGATGGACACCGTTCTGTGCAACTTGACATAGCACAATTCATCGTCACCTTGATGACGTCATCGTTTTCGCTACGGACTTCTCACGCATCTACAACCGCTGCGGCAAGTTCTCACTTGTTTGAGCAATGCCTGCATACATTATATCGAAGTGGAGTTGGGCGAAAGATAAATGAAATTTAAATTTCAAAATATATCTATGCCGTGCCTGCAACACTAATGTATCGCAGGCCATAATCGATAAATTAGATAAAAGAAAAAAAATGTACAAAAGTTTCATTCAAAAAAAGAAAAGAAAAAAGTTTGACACCACCACCTAGCGAAACCACCTCCTAGAGAAATATTCTCTACGTTACATACCACGGTTTCCCTTCATCTTGACTTACAACTATTTTTATAGAATGGATCTCCGTTGGGCTCGTCTTGGCTAAGAAGTCTTTCATCCTTTTCTTTTCCTCTTGACTCTCTTGTGTAGGTTTTCCGTTCTCTTTGTTGGGTCCCACTGCTGGACAGACGGGTCCGTGTTGGTCCCACTGCTGGAGAGACGGGTCCGTGTTGGTCTTGTCCTTCAGCCTGTCCTTTTGAAGCTTACTGCAAAACTCATCAAATTGATTAACGACTGAAGAGTTTACGCCTGCATGCAATTGAATTTGGAGAAGCGCCGATATGCAGCACGAGAGCTGACAATCCTAGGCTACGTTGTGTCCAAGGACGGAATCCGCCCTGATCCAGCCAATCGCCGGGCCTTAGCCAACTTTCCGAAACCTACGTTCGTCAAAGAACTGCGCAGTTTCGTACGACTGTGTTCCCACTTTCGTATGCTTCAGTGGAAACCATGCCACCTCAAGTCACCGCTGACGAAGCTCCTTGAAAGTAACGGGCCGCTGAATTCATGGTTGTCATAGTGCGACAATGCGGTCGTAAAGCTCCGTCGTTTGATGACGTCTCATCGCATCCTACATCACTACGACCCTACGTTCCCTACAGAGGTACACATCGAAGCCAGCGGTATTGTCCTCGGCGCTGTTCTTGCGCAGTGCATACCAGGGTTCTCTGAATCTGTCGGGGCATATGCAAGTGCTAGGCTTACTAAACTGAGACCGATTACACCTTCACGGAAAGAGAGTGCCTGGCGATTATGTGGGCCCTTACGAAGTTCCGACCTTATTGTATGGTCGCCCATTTGATATCCTTACCAAACATCACGCCCTATGGTGGTGGTCGCCATTGAAGGATCCATCCAGCCGTCTCGCCCTTTGGGCATTTCACCTTCAAAACTACGATATGCGCTTGCTGTACCACAACGGACGTCTGCATGCTGACGCCAAAGTCCTCTCGCACTCCCCCTTTCCTGGCAATAATGTCCACTGCTCAGTAGCTCATAGTGCAGTCTCTTCCCTCGAAGTTCATACCATGGCTACGGAACAATGCAAGGATAAATGGATCACTTCGCTGATAGACTTGCTCACTACTACAACGCCGAAGGCCGCCAGTGGGTACTGGCCATGTATGTTGACGTCGAACACAAGACGTGGGATACCATCCTTCCGTATGTGACCTTCGCATACAACACGGCCATGCAAAAAACGACGCAAATGACGCCGTACAAGCTGGTCTACGGAAGGAGCCCGGCAATGACGCTCGACGCAATGCTACCAACCGCCACCGACGAAGACGATCTCGACGTTGCGGCCTATTTGTAACGCGCCGAAGAAGCTTGACAGCTCGCCGGCCTGGGCATCAAGAACCAGCAGAGGGCCGACAGCCGTCGCTATAATCTTCGACGACGCCACATGGAGTACCAATCCGGTGACCGAGTGTAGGTCTGGAGGCCGATACGCCGACGTGGGCTCAGCGAAAAACTTCTTCGGCGATACTTCGGGCCATACAAGGTGGTTCAACGTCTCAGAGCTCTTGACTACGAGGTCGTCCCGAACGGCATTACGAACTGCCAGCGACGCCGCGCACGACCTGAAGTCGTCCATGTCGTGCGCCTTAAGCCGTTTTTTGCGCGTTAGCAAACCCGGGGACTCTACTTTTCCCTTTGTTAATGTAATTGATTTGTGTATGCACTTGTTCCTTTTTTTTCTTTTTTTCCCTGCTATGTTCTGCCGCAAGCATCGGGACGATGCCTTTTCAGAGGGGGGCAATGAAACGCCCGCTTCTTCGTTTATTTTGACGTATTCGGGTTTGTCCAGCAAGGGCGGTTATGAACGCTCGACGCTGACCGCGCCGCAGTGTTCGAGAAGGTTCGCGAGTGTTGTAGATCGTTTTGTTAAGGTTGCACGCTGGACGCGAATAGTCTAGATTATATCAGTGCTTGCGCGACAACCAGTGATAAGGCTGGAATGGAATGTTCGATACGTGATGTATAAAAGACGGCGCATCCCAGCCATGAGCAGTTGATCGACGGTCGACGCCCTGTTCGCCGCTATCAGTGTATTGCTGTAGCTTGACTTTCAGTTTCCCGGCCACAAGTTCGACCAAATAAACAGTTTCTTCTCGGAAGTGCTGACTGCTATCTTTGTCGACGTGACGACCACGTGACAATATTCACACGAAATTCAGGAAAGTTCAAGATGTCACTAAGTATGCCACAAGTATGTCACTAATTAAGTGATAATATCGTAAAATGCGTGTGCTTCACCATACACGCGGTTACTCAGCAGACAACTGTCACATAAGATGGCCATAATCATATTTCTGCAGCATAATTTATTCGCTCTAGTCCAACCTAATGACGTAATTATCCTATGGTATGCTGTTTGTTTTTTTTCATTTAGAGACGAAGAAAGTGCGCAATGCTAAATTGTTATCGAAAAGTATTCCCACTTGCTAATATTAGGGAGTTTTGGAATAGCCTATGCCAGGCCCGTAGCAATGGGGCGGGCGAAATTCTGATCGCAGGGGTATTTTACCGAAAATGAATTATGAAAATAGGCGTTTTTCTTAAAAAGTGAAGGCCGCAACGGAAGGCTCCGGAAGTTTGGCCCATCTGTTTTTCTTTAACGTGCACTGACATGGCAGAGTACACAGGCGTTTAGCATTTCGTATCGATCGAAATGCTACCGCCGTGGCCGAGATCGAAGCCGCGACTTTGGGGATGTTAGCCGAGCACCGCAACCATCGTACCACCGCGGCTGGCAACTACAACTAAATCAAATGAAAACAAATATTAGCCTTAATGCACACATGACGGAGTGATAACCACGACCTGTCACTTGTGTATATCTTCTGAAAGCACGCTGCCGCATTCATGCCTTATGGCCAGCAAAGAAATAATATAGCACAAGTTGTCTTTACTGAGGCGTACTCGCTCTTCGATAGACTGGCCGTGCGAAGCCTTTGCCTTCACAAAGGGTTTTAAACGCTCATCAGGCATCATACGTATGTGCGCGTAATGCTTTTCTATTCTGCTTTTTATTGTACCTTCCACGCGACACACTGTGTAGCACTACACACCTGGGCGACGCGAAACTGAGACGCGAAACTGAGAACCCAGAAGCACCACTTAGCGTTCGCAGTTCCGTCTATGCCGAACCAGGTGCTGGCCGAACATATATGCACAAAGGTGCAAGTTCGCTTGAGTAACCAGACCATCATTAAACCAACACGAACACGCTCGCAGTACGGGATGTCGCGCTGCCGTCTCTAAATGCCGTTCACAACCAGCGTCGAGATCACAGTCGCTCACACACGGGACACGGGCACGCCTTGCCGACACAGCTGAGTAATTAGGAAATTTCAATGTCCGGGCAACGTAAGAAAATGGCGAAGGCAGCGATGGGCGACGGCTAGACTTCGACATTAGGACGCAAGCTTCTCCTCTCCTGGTGTGTGTATGTGTGTGTCCGTTTTTTTAAAGACGATAGTCTTTCTTGGGCAACTTAAACGCCGAAATTTTGGTCTGTCTGTCTGTCTGTCTGTCTGTCTGCCTGTCTGTCTGTCTGACTAGCACTCCTAGGTTTAAATGCCCATATATACCCCATGATGTGGACGGGAGGATGACCGCCGCCGTAGCTCAGTGGTGAAGCATCGGACGCGTTATTCGAAGGTCGCAGGTTCGGTCCCTGCCGGCGGCAAGTTATCTTTTTGTACACTTTACTTTCTTCACATTTATATTCTAATTACTACAAATACCACCCCCTATACTTTCCTTGGCATTATTGTTTGTTAGTTCTCAATTATATTGTGTCTAACAAACGAAAACGAGCCCTTAAAAGTCACCTTTCCTTCATTCATAGCGAGGGTCTCGTTCTGGCAGACTTGATGCTTTCAGGTAGTGTGCGAGGGATTATTGGTCACCGGATTACTGTATTACTGTAACCATTGGATTACTGTAACACCGTGCTCGCGGCGTAGACGCCGACGAGCACGGTGTTACAGTACGAAATGTTCAGCGTGATTGTGTCAATTATAGTGGGCAACCAAAATATTGACCAAGTACGCAATGCAATTTATGAAATCGTGGCATTTCTTTTAACTGCTGTTTCTAATCTCAGTTTTGCTCTCAAGCATTTGGTCTTGCTGAAGAGTGGCAGGACACCGGCGTCACCTTCATGGTGTCTACGCGATGAGCAACCCACTTGCGCCAAAATTTTTACCCGGTGATTGTATGCGAGCGAGAATATATTGCAGAGCACACGGCTCTCTTCGCTTATTTCGGTCACACAAATACAGATTCCCTAACGAACACGCCTTGATCCTCGCTTGCAAGCTTTCATGTGCACCATCTGCAATCGAGTGACGCTGTGGTAGTTTACAGGCGCAGAAACACGACAAAATTTACAGCACAAAAAAAAAGAATATCCATCAGAGAAAAAATTGGCCGCGTATCTGCGTGCTTCGCTGCAAATGTCGTGTAAAGACGATAGAAGAGGCGCTGTGTGAGATATGGACGCCATCTGGCAATACGTCGGGAAACATGAGTGCTGTGTTGCGTGCTGGTAGTCCCGGCGCAGCAGCAGCCGAAGGCCGGCGGTGACCAACGCGACCGGCGGGGACGCCAGCCAGCCCGAAAACGCGGTTTGGCGCGAAGCGCTGAAGCAGAGAAACGTCCGCACTCAACGAGTACTCTCCACACACTCTTTTATTTACACGTCGCCTGGGTAAAACAGGAACGCCAGAGCGGCGCCCACAACCGGCAGCCTGAAGGCCGCCCACAACGCTGCTTTTTCATTTTTTAAATATTTTTTTCACCTTCTTGGCCTTCTCAAAACTAAAGTTTTTCAACACCAACCCATGGCATTCGTACAGTGCAATACAGAACCGAAACCGAAACACAACAATGAGCTCGTGCGAAGGGCACGGAGGAAGGCAAATTTCAGCGCAGTCGCATTTTCAGCTTTGTTGAAACAGCGCTCACTAGACGACGACGAAGTAAAAGAAGGCACACGACAGGCAGCGCCTGTCCTGTGCCTTCTTTTACTTCGTCGTCGTCTAGTGAGCGCTGTTTCAACAAAGATGAACGCATACCAACTCGCTTAAGCTTCCATTCTTATGCATTTTCAGCGCAGCTTAAGAAACTAGGGTCCTTAAAATTACGTATGTATGCATTTTCTATTAAAGGAACACGCCACCTAATACTTACCTAGTGATGTTGCATCTCAGATATGCATGTTATTTACTTTTTGATCGACAACGCTCACAAGTATGAACAGCCGTACCAGTTCAAGACGGCTGGCCCTTGGGCAAGTGGTTCAACTTTGGCCGAGTGGCTGAATCGAGGGACGTGCCGACAAACAGAAAGACAGACAGACAGACAGAAAGACAGACCAAAATTTCTGCGTTTAAGTTCCCCAAGAAAGACTATCATCTTTAAAAGCTTGCTTATTTACAATAAAAAAACCATCAACATAATACCTATTTGTCTTCTTTTATGCTATGTAGCTTACAAAGTTTAGCGTTCGCGGACCCAATGCAGAAGCGTAGTGAAAGAAGTCTGTGCTTCTCTTCCCTTGTCTTGGCTGTGTAGCCAGAGAAATACGTTGCTAGGTTTAGTCCCACAGCTTTATCAGCGTTTTCTACAAGATGAACAAAAGAAACCAATATTACTTCAGTTCGGCCAGGAAACTGTTTTCAATAGGACGCAGCACACACCAGTAATTTCGTAGCGAACCTGTTATATAGTGGATGTTAGGCAAGACAACCTTCCAAGGGTCTTGAGCTCCCTGCCGAGTCTATTCCCTGTTCGTACCCAATGAAAGCTCCATGAAGATTTTCTTGTGCTCATCATATTTTAAAATTCTCCGGTTGATCACATGGCAGTTGTCCTTCGTAGCGTATCCCTCCCTGAAATCGGCTGGCTCCCTAGGTTGACAAACGTCGAGTGCTTATGTTGTATGAAATTACCTTCGTGTTTTGCACGGTATGAAGGTAAGCTGATGTGCCTAATTGTTTTTCTTTCATGCAAGTTTTATTGTGTGTTAATGTAATATAAAAATTTTCCGGCTGACCACAACATTTGATGTTTTGAGTTATTGAATGGACATCGTCGCCAATCATTTCCGTATAAGGCCCCGCCATCAGTTATGCAGGCTTCTCCGGCCGCTCCACTGCGGGGCATATCGCACGTGGTATTACAAATCTGGTCGCTTGTTACAGATGGAATTTCTTTGTGATGTTTGGCTTCGCATTCATCGATGGATGCACGACTTATCTCTGAACTATACATTTTAGAGTAGTCGTGTGCCACTTTCACAATGTCGTTCAAACTTTCTTATCTTAATAGAATTCCTGGTGTTTTGCATCCCATTGCGGGTAGCATACAAAAAGGGACACTGTAGCATCTCTCAAATCTCAAGCACCCATTTTTATTTGCGGTTTGCGTACACATATGATTAAACAGATAAGTTCCGCGTATCAAGCACAGAAGCCATAGCGGCATGCTTTCACGGGTTATTCAGCCTACCAAACCTAAATAATTAGGCAAAAACCTGCCCGCAATTTTTTCGTAAAGTCTCAAGTCCCATTTCGGTCATCCATTGATCCAACGCAGGGTACCCAGTGGCAGTGCTCCTAGCCTGTCATGAGGTGCGCGGTGTTGGTGTTTTGTGATGTGCGGTGCGGTGCACCGACGAAGACGGCAACGAGACAAGAAAAGGCGAATCACGTCGCCTTTTCTTGTCTTGAAGAAAAGGAATCGCGTCGTCGAAGTCGAGCCAAGCCTTTGCGAGAAGAGAGAAAAGGTAGAAGATGAGAGGGTGTTCTTGGCCCATTCCCCTTTGTGGGTGAGCGCCATCAGGAAGAGCTCATCATCATCATCATCTTTATCACCAACTGAACGAAGCAGTCGCATGGTGAAGCGCTCGTCGGGTCCTGGTTTCGGAGCCTACCGCTGCCTGTTAACTGCACGTGCCTCGCTCCCTTCTACCTCGCGCTCCAGCAGCCGGTGCCGGTTCGTTGTGCTGGGACACGGGCATATTCCAGACCTGGGCCTATTATTACTGGCTGTCCGGGACGTGTTTGTCACACAAGGACTCTGTCTCCCGCTCTGCTCCGACCATGTCTGAGTCATCGCTGCTGTCGGCGTGAGGCGCATCGCAACAACTCCTCGACTCATCTGCCTTCCACCGTCACACGCTGAAGTGTTACAAACCTTGAGTAGTGCACTGGGAGACAGTGTTGAGTGTCAGACCTTAAGTCCCTCAAGAACGTGTCGTACTCCTAGCGCTGGCAATTCTACGATGTAGCCATGGAATGCGCTAAACTTCACCACCATTCTTTTTGGTATTAAAGCCTTATTACTCCAGTTGCAAGTGTCTTCATCAGTACCGGCAACAATGATTTAAGTTGCCGTGATTACCCGAACCTATCCCTCAGATAGCCCCTGCCATAGCGCCCCGAAAACGAGGTTGAGACTACAAGAATGCGTCGCTGTGAGGATCAGCCACGTTATAAACAATGCACATGAGTGTACACCACATGCGAAGAGAGGCTGGTTACGATATCACACGAGTGAGAAAAGCTTTCGCGTCTAGACGCCTCGTGTCTGCTCGGAGGCCAGCGGCTGAAAAGTAGCCAGCAGCACTACCGTGCTTTGTGTTTTCATGTCATATGTTACCATAATTAGCACTTTCCTCAGCAATGTCGCAGATGAGACAGACAACATGGATGATTCTGTATTTTTCGAATCCAAGCCATAAACATTCTTCACTTAAGGTGGCGCACGCCAGCGCAGATCATTGATATTTGTTATAATGTGGCTGCAGTTTCTGCACCTTCGTTTGACTTAAGCACTCCTCTACGCAGCGTCACATCTACAGTTTACTAATTCACAGCTTTATTGTAATTGCATTGTCACAATCCTCACCCATCAGCCATAGTTCTCCCTTAGGTGAACGGCAGTTAAAACATTCAAGTAACGTGCCCTATACGGTACTTATCTGCATTGTTTTTCGGTATCATTAAGTTGTGTCTAACAATAACAACAGCAACAACAACAAAAAGATGGTTGATTCCTCCGTCATAGGAATCGCAATACCACGAAAGTAAAGCGTGTGCTTACAGAAGTAACTGAATGTTTACTGTACATTGATATAAGAGAGTTTGTACAATGTATATTGATGTCTGGCAGCTACAGCACCGTTTAACGTGGATGCACCCACTTTGATGACTGGTGGTACATCTCCATCTCGACGACTAACGGGCATGTTAAATTATTAAGCAAACCCTTGTGGTAGCTGTAGTAGCCAACGGTGCAAGCGTAATCAGAGAACGAAGTGTGATAGCCAGAAGAGCGTCGAATATTGGATGGAGAAGTTGGTCGCAATCCCGCGGCATGTTAAAATGTGATTGAACACCACGGCCGGACTAGAGGGAACCGCAAAGCGCGTCGTGCCGCCCCGGGTAGCCCAGCCGCGGTTTTTCTCGGCACGAGCACGAGAGCGGGGAACGCGGTGTTACAGCCAGGTGAGGCAGGCGAGCGTCGCAGAGCTATTTTAAAGACGATAGTCTTTCTTGGGGAACTTAAATGGAGAAATTTGGGTCTGCGTGTCTGTCTTTCTGTTTGTCGGCACGTCACTCGATTCAGCCGGCCAAAGTTGAACCACTTGCCCAAGGGCCAGCCATCTTGAACGGCTGACTAGGTTCATACTTGTGTATATTGTTGATCAAAAAAGCAAACATTACGCATATTTGAGGCGCATCATCACTAGGTAAGTATTATGTGGTGTGTTCCTTTAATAGAAAATACATAGATATGTAATTCTAGAGACCCTAGTTTCTTAAGCTGCGCTGAAAATGCGACAGCGCTGAAACTTGCCTTCATCTGTGCCCTCTGCACGAGCTCATTGTTGTGTTTCGGTTTCGGTTCAGTATTGCACTGTACGAATGCCATGGGGCGCCGCTCTGGCATTCCTGTTTTACCCAGGCGACGTGTAAATAAAAGAGTGTGTGGAGAGTACTCGTTGGGTGCGGACGTTTTTTCTGCTTCGGCGCTTAGCGCCAAACCGCGTGTTCGGGCTGGCCGTCGTCCCCGCCGGTCGCGTTGGTCACCGCCGGTCTTCGCCTGCTGCTGCGCCGGGACTACCACCCCGCAACACAGCACTCACGTTTCCCGACGTATTGCCAGATGGCGTCCATATCTCACGCAGCACCTCTTCTATCGTCTTAGACGACATTTGCAGCGAAGCACGCAGATACGCGGCCATTTTTTTGGTTTGAAGTAGCGTGATGCTATGAGCGAGGCCGACGCTTTTACGACGCTTGGGCTAAGATCCCCACCTCGCGGTATGTTAAGGCATTGACAAAATTGAACTTCTATTGAAAACGCGACGCATGGGACGGAGGTGTAACGCGTTGCAGGTGCTAATGGCGGAGGCCACAGCAATAACGAATTACATTACTTTACCGCTCCCAGAGGGCAAGGCCACCCTGGCGACCGGGAGGGTGGTAGATATAAAAGGCGCGTTTGTAAAGCCTCTAGGGTATTTGACCGTGGCGCAGTGGATAGCGTGCCCGGCACATGTTGTTGCGGACCGAGTGGTCGTGGGTTCGATGCCCATTGACGGAACTTTTTTCTTTGCCATCTGATTGCGTAATTTTTTCCGACATCATTTCTGTGACGGAAATACGTCACTGAAGTCTTGGTGGACCCAGGCATAAAACACTTTCGTGTTAAAAACGAGCCATCGATCAATGCACGAACTTTCGTACTGCAACGCTTCAACAAGCTATAGACCTTGCATGAAGGAGACAATCAATTGAAAAATTCACATCACAAATGTAGGAAATATTTTACAGATTTTTATTGTGCTTCTGTATGATGTTTTTGATTTTCTTTTTTGCTTTCAAATGGTTCTCGAGAAAGTGGAGGTGACCGTCGACCTTATGCGACCAATGATATTCAACGCGGACTGCGTTCAGACGCTCAATGGTTACCAGACCGTACTGGGTGAAAGTACGTTGATACAACATTGGCAACTATATCTATCATCACTTTATACATTCGAACTATTTTAGGCTAGTTTCTGACAAAAACTGCGTGCGCGTACAGCGTGTGTATAGAGTTGCATCGGGAATTTAATACGAGCGCGAAGGGCCTGCGGCGAGCGAGGTTCGAGTGGTCACTTGGGCCGAGCACACAACTATGTGTTTGCGGCGTAGCTGCACTCACAGCTGATCACGCGCCCATCTGCGAGGTTCATTCTCGCTCCGACGTTGTCATGTTCCTGTAACGGCCGTGATACGCCGCAGGAACACGGAGGAAGGAAAAATGGTGTAAAGGAGCCTTGTCATATCCGTATGCAAGAAAAAGGTATTGCGAAAATAATTTGCAATTTATGGTGCAATCAACTTGGTATGGGGCAAACACAATACAGCCCATCCGGGATGCACTTTCCGTGTTGGTTCGCTCATCCCGCAAATTTGATGCCCTGATGTGAAATTGGCACAAAACGTGTGTTCGGTGAGTAGTGAAATGTTGGCGTATCTTTACCCGGCTGGTTGCGACAGGCCTGAGCGTTGCGGGCACGAATTTTGGAGCAGTGTGGGTGTGCCGCAGTCCAGATAACACTCGTACAAAAAGTAGTAAAACGCATTCAGCGCCTGCATTGATTGTGTTCAAACTTACCTGGCAGCGCTTTATGTGTTGTAGTCGCGATCGAGGTCAAGTGTAAGGCTGTTGGAATATACATAGGTCGTTATGTGTTTTTCTCTCTCGCAGTCTGACTTTCCGTTAGAGTTCCCCTTTGATTAGATCAGCTCATCACGAATATACGGAGTGTGCTTGATACTGGAGATAGAGCTGATTAAGGAGTTATTCGGTGCAACACGAACCAGCGCGTACCCTATTTTACGTTGAAAAGGAGCACGCGGTTACAGTCTATACACAATATTGTGCATATAGTTTGTCATTTTGATGCACACACAATTACGGCATGCAGTGCGCGCACGTCGGACAATATATTTACACGAGCTAGTCCGATAACAAGAACATTTTATTGCACTTCTGTGCACCAGTGACACAGCATAAAAAAACGCTATATGATAACATTTGTGCTGTTACGTTCTTCACGTCATAAAGCAAAAACTGAAGCTTACGGGTCCTCTGAGCTGACACAAACGGTAAGAAAACAGTGCAAGTCAAAGAGCTTTGCAAGCTAATTCAAGGCATCAATGATGCGTCAGAAATCAAGCCAATGTACGTACGCATGTAAAGTGACACTCGTGGTGCTTTTCCACAGCACAAGCGATTTGCCCCCGGGCACGCAACTGCTGGGCTTAGCGTAGCATTTCTACAAAATACGAAGTGAGCTTCGATTGTGCACTTGCACCGCGTCCATGGCCAAAATGGCTGCAGAGGCTTCACGACGTTTCCTTCATGGATGCCGCCGCTTGTAAACGAGACACCGGAAATAGGTGCTTCTTCAGCTGCTCCTTCACTACGGGGCCCTGCGGATGTTTAAACCTTGGAGGCTTCACGATGGGGACGTCAGCGTATCCTTCTCATTCGTTCCTCCATTCCCAGAGAACAATAAGCTTACCAGGACAAACACCGAGGTTAGCGAGAACTAACGCATCTGCGATGGCGAACACGAGCGAAGCGACTACCGACGGTGATGCTGCCGGTAGTCTCGCCACTGCAGACACGAGGGTTCAAATAGGCTTGCTTCGGCATAAAAGGGGAGGGCGAGTGAAGGCTTGAAACGAAGGTGCGATGTTTATTGTACGTGATGGTGTGAGATTTCAGTGATAGCAATGTGCAGCACCTTCCAGGTTCGCTGGCCTTCAACCTTAGAGTGGAATGGCTGAATAGTTTTGCTATAATGTACAAATTTTTACACGGAATTGGAGAGTTCGTTGTCGTGAAAAATTAGAGAAATCGCTTGCGGTGATTATGTTATCTTCATGACCACTAGAGGAACTTAGATATATTACCTGACGTGCCCAAGTCCTAGCTTTGCTTGAGATTAGGAAAACGTGCAAAGAGGCAGCTTCTTTTAAATGTACTGTAAAAAAGTCACTCTCAAAGCAATCACCTCTGTAATGTGTTATATACACGGATACTGCAAATGAAAAACACTTGCAGGCTTTTCCTTTTTAGCTCGAAAGCGTTTTATGCCATGGTCCACCAAATCTTCACTAAATTAATTTCCGTTACGGAAGTGACATCAGTGAGGTGCACACGAACAGATGACAATGAAAAACCAGAAGACAAAGTTTCGTTGACTTGAATGATCTGAGAGTCGAACCTATGAGCCCTCGTTCCGCTTCGATGGCTTCCGGATAATGGAGGCCCCATTTCCTCTCCCATTTGGTATCAATAACGTTTATTTCATCAATAGACACGCGAGCGAGAAGCGGAACGCCTTCGCGCTTACGCGGCTCAAGGTAAGAGCTTCACCTCTCGCGTTCCTGAATCGCTGCGTGGTTATGGATGTGCGCAGGCATGGTTTACCCTCTAACTGGAGAGCGCACAGTTGTGTGTGTGCTTGTTCATGCCGTCTTGGTGCGGTATTCACTATAAACTGTGTGCAGGTGTATGTTAAGTTCGTCAGCTACCGCAAGGCTTAAATCATGGTCATGAATGTCAGTCGTCTTGATGGAAATGTGCCACTGGGTTTCAGCGTGGGGGAAGCCAGATCAAACGGTGATATAGGTGCCGAACACCAACAGACATGGCGCAAGTCCTCATACATTACTGCACAATAAACAATCAACTACTCACGGGAACAGGCGGTTCATATTAGTCTTACACTGATTCTTGCGATGGAAGGATTATTTTTTGACTCCCTGCTCACTGTGCATAATATACCTACCAACTATGTATGTGTACCAATTACATGTAAGTTACATTTCAGGGTTCCCATAAAATCTTCAAGGTTGATACTATAGAGAGCCAAATTGTGTTAGAGTATAATTGATATCGCTGAGGTGGTAATTAGCTCGTGGTGCAGTGTTGTAAAAGAGCAGTTACTAAGATATAATTTCCATTTACAAGTCTTCTTTCAACTCCAACTTGAACCTTTATTCTTCTAGTTACAGACCTAAGTGGAGGCGATGCACGCTCGCAGGGACAGCCAAACTTTTTTCCGATAACTCGAAAATAAGCCATGATCGGTGCTCTGTTCAAACTTGCAGAGCGCTCGGCCACGCGCTCGCGTGACGTAGCGACCTTCGTGTGCCTTGCCTCTCGCTCGCGCGAGAGGCAAGGCACACGAAGTGCCGGCGTACGAGACGGCGCCCGAGGATACATCCAAGGGAGTCATCAGAGAGATTCCTCTAGACGAAACACCAAGCAATATCATATCTGCTCTCGTTACGGCTAGAAAGCCCAAAGTAATCACCGCCAAGAGGCTGGGCAACACCGCGACCGTTATAGTGCTCTTCAGCGGCAACAGGGTCCCTACTACCGTGTGCTACGCCGGGGTCATCATACGCTGTGCACCCTATCGCAAGCAAATAGACTTCTGCAGACAGTGCAACAGGATCGGCCACCGGGGGGATGTCTGCCCCAACCCAACCGATAGACTCTGCCCTGGGTGCGGCGCCTTTAATTCGAACGGAGACCACACGTGTGAGCCTAAATGCCGGATTTGCGGCAAGGATCACGCCACGGCGGACAGAAACTGCAAGGCCAAGTTTAAGAAGCCGTTCATAGTCAAGCAAAGGCAGTGGGCCAGGATACAAGACGACCAGAGACAAGCACCTTCTCAATGGAGAGGAAGATCCCCCTCGAGGTCAAGATCGAGATCGAGGGGACGGCAATGGATGAGGTCAACCACGAGAGGCTCAACCCCCGCGAGGTCGCAGCCCAGGTCCAGGTCGACGTCGAGGGAGTCGACAAACACGGTGAGCTGGGCAGATAAAGTATGCGGGTCGCGACCGGTCGAAACTGGGGAGTCTGTTAAACACAATAACGAGGAGCTCGAGAAGCTCAAAGCGGAAAATATCCAAATGAGAGAGATGATAGCGCAGTTACATGCCAAAATCGAGCAACTCTCGAGAGAGGGTGCACCCGAGAAACTCCAAAACTCCACTCCTACCGCGGTAGCGAGTAACGAAAATCCGGTAGTCGAGGATCGCATGGAGGTAACCACCCCCCCCCCCCCGCTAAAAAGATAGGCCAAAACTCAAAAGCCCGTAGAAACCCAAGTCTCTAAGCAAGATGTTGCACAACAACCAAGCAGGTTAGACAACATCGAGAAGAAGGTAGATCAAATACTAGCCACGATCCAATCGCTAGTTGAGGCCACCACAAAGGCGTCCATAGATACTGCAGCACTCACCACAAGGGTCGAAGTGATAGAACGATGCAACAATAGTGAAATGACAACGACACCTACGATGGCTGCGGTAGCAACTTTCCCGCAGCAGCATCAGGAACAACGCCCTTCAAATGATCCGGCGGCAGCAATGCCAATAGTCATTCTACGTCAACCTACATTTACTCCTCCGTCACACTAAACATAAGGTATGGGCAGACGAGGTAAGGGACAGTTTAACATCTGGAGATGGAATTGTAGATGATACGGGGCAAAAAAGTGCGTTCTTCAACAATATGTGAAACAGGGCAATAAACCGGATGTTATTTTGCTCCAGGAAACGCATGGCCTCGCCAAACTGGCGGGCTACCAATCCATAGGCACCGGTCGGGGCGACAATGATAGAATTCTCACGACATTAGTTAGAAAAGAACTAACGGTCAAAACCCATGACCTCGGCGTAGAACACGATCACATCATGACTGAAGTCATTCCTAAAAATTCAAGGGCAAAAAGTATTTTTATTCTAAACGTATACAGCAACCCGTCAAATCAGAGACAAAAGTTTCATAATCTTTTCAAGAAAGCGGTAGTGGTGGCGGGAGACGCTCCGCTTTTAATGGAAGGAGACTTCAACGCTCCACACGAAGCTTGGGGCTACGGTTTCACCTCTACCAAGGGTAAATATCTATGGCAGTGTATACAAAACGAGAACTTAACGTTAATCACTGAGCCTAATGCCCACACGCGCATAGGTAGGAGCGTCCAAAGGGACACGACCCCGGATCTCACTTTGACCAAAAACGTCCCGGGAGTGACGTGGCATAACACATTCGACGATCTGGGTAGTGACTACAGAATTCTAGTAACGCACATCCCGCGCGAAAACGACGCAACTCAGTCATCCAATCAAACGAAACGTCTAGTCGACTGGGACAAATTCAGGGAGATAAGACGACAGTCGACTTCCCCGCCCACATCGAACATTAAGAGCTGGTGTGAAAACGTAATAAAGAACATCAGGGAGGCCACGCAGGTAATTGAGGCGGACATTCCCCTCGACAGGGTGGACAGTAAGCTTATGCACCTTTGGCAGGCGAAAGAATCACTCCAAGCGAGACGGAGGCAGCAGAGACACCAAAGAGGGCTACGGAAAAAGATCGCCCAACTAAACAAGGACATTGAGGCATATTGCAAGCAACTAAACGAGCAACAATTGGAAGAGATATGAAGAGACATGGGCAGGCAGCTCGGCGCTTCCCAGACGTGGAAGTTGCTGAGATTCCTTCTCGACCCGACAAACACCAAAACAGAACAGAGGCACACCATTCTCAAATTAACGCACGATCACAAGGGAAACAAGGGCCAGTTATTCGAAGACCTAAAGGCCATATAAGTTGCACAGACCCCGCCCGTGCGACACCCAGATTACTCGGGAGGCGTCAATCCAAAGCTAGACCAGAAATTCACCACGGCAGAGATCAGGGCAGTATTTCACAAGCTAAATTTTAAATCAGCACCGGGGCCGGACGGCGTAACCAACCGCATGCTCCGAAACCTGGATGAGGATTCGATAGAATTTTTAACTGAGTATATCAATGAGTGTTGGATCAGCGGAGAGATCCCCGAGGCATGGAAAGAAGCCAAAACGATTTTAATACCTAAACCGGGAAAACCAATCAACAGTACAAACCTTAGACCCATCTCGCTCACGTCGTGCGTGGGGAAGCTGATGGAGCACGCCTTTCTCAGTAGAGTAAACAACTACCTAGAGGACGGTGGTCACTACCCAGATACAATGCTAGGCTTCCGGCAGCATTTGTCTACGCAAGACGCCATGCTGCAGCCTAAACACCAAATCCTCGACAATAAATCCAGATCCACCCGCGCCATCCTCGGGCTGGATCTCAAGAAGGCGTTCGATAACGCAGCACATGGCGCGATTCTAGGTCGAATCTCGAGTCTCAACATGGGAGAGAAAGCATACAACTATGTCAGAAACTTCCTGTCAAACAGGAAAATGAGGATCTCCATAGGGGATGTTAAATCAGATCTCTACGAGTTGGGCAGCAACGGAACGCCACAGGGCTCCGTGATCTCGCCTATGCTTTTCAATTTGATAATGGTAGGTCTTCCGAAGGAACTCGACAAAATTCCTGGAGTTCATCACTCCATCTATGAAGATGATATCACCATCTGGGTAGGCGACGGTAGCGACGGCTACATAGAGCAGAGGCTGCAAGACGCCGTAGCCACAGTTGAGAGATACCTAGATGGTACGGATCTTCGATGTTCGCCAGAAAAATCGGAACTTCTTTTGTATAGACCGACGCTAAAAGGCAGGCTACCCAAATCATACGTAGGCAGGCGCCAGTACGAAGACATTAGAGTCTATACAGCCGATGGCAAAATTATACCCACAGTCCAGCATATACGGGTCCTAGGACTAATCATTGAATCCAAGGGAACCAACGGGAAAACCGTCCACAAGCTAGAAACTAAAGTCGCTAACGCAATGAGGCTAGTGCGCAGAGTTACAAATAGACACCGAGGCATGAGGGAAACCAGCGTCATGCGCCTAATACAGGCGTTTGTAATTAGCCACATTGCATACGTAGCGGCCTTCCACAATTGGTACAAAGCGGAAAGCAACAACATCAACGCCCTGATCAGGAAAGTGTACAAACAGGCCTTAGGTGTTCCAGGATATGCGAACACGGAACTATTTCTGAAACTAGGCGTTCACAACACACTAGAGGAGATTGCCGAAGCCCAGCGCGTCTCGCAGTTAGAAAGGCTGTCCGCGACGAAAACGGGCATAAACATAGTGACAAAATTGGGTATAACATACCACGTTCAGCATGGAAAGAAACGAGACATTCCCAACCAAATCCGCAACAAAATCGTGATAAATCCACTCGCTAGAAACATGAACCCCACCACCAATGCAGAACGCAGACGCCACAGAGCAAAAGCGTTGCTCAAGATACACGGCACGAGTGAAAAATCCCTGTTTGTAGACGCGAGCCCATATGCCAAGCAGAGAGCACATGCTGCAGCGGCTGTTGACGCTACCGGAAAATGCATTAACGCATGTACTGTCTAAACTACAAGAATAGAGGAAGCTGAAGAGGTGGCCATTGCCATGGCCCTCACCTCCACTAAGCACAGCTTCATTCTGAGCGATTCACAAGTCGCGATCAGGAATTTTGCGCCCGGACGTATATCGCAACATGCCCTGAGAATTCTAACCCAAAGCGAGGAATTTATGTGTTCGGAAGAACGTAGATATCTAATTTGGTTCCCGGCACACATAAACACAGCCAGCTACAACCCGAACGAAACGGTCCACGCGCTGCCGCGAGAACTAACCCGCCGCGCAGCGCAAGGGGTACCCTCGTCGGGAGATGCTGTTGCCGAACACGAACTATTAATGAAAGACAGAATAACCAGTTATGGAGAATACACAAAGTACTATCGAGACTTGAGGAGGATTTCCCTCCGCCTCACCCAAAATTAGATAGAAAACAGGCGACAGAGTGGTGCACATTGCAAACCAATTCTTATCCCAACCCTGTTCAGTTACACAGGATGTTCCCAGAGATCTACCCAGACCCAATATGTAAAGCATGTAGAATAGAAGAGGCCTCCCTAAGCCATATGCTATGGGGGTCCCCCAATCAGCAAACAGACTCCCCAGAACCTCTCCGGGAGCGATGGCGGAAAACGCTGCTCAGCTCCGATCTACAGGACCAAACCTGGGCTATCCAGCAGGCCAGGGAGGCTAGTGGAAGACAAAGTCTTCCGTCCTCCATCTGAGCGGTCTAGCCCGGACCAGCAACTAGCCGGATCTCGCAATAAAGTTGTTTCATTCATTCATAGCAGTTATATGGACACTCTCGACGAGTTATTGCCGTCCCCGTCGCCGTCATGCTCCGCATAAACTCCAAACCAATAACACTGCCCCGCGCATCATGCGTTCCAGACGGGAGTAAAAGCGCGTTGGCGCTGGCGACGAACACTGCCGAAGGAGACATGAAATATGCCGGCTACCCTCGTCGCACCGAGGGCGCATGCGATATAACCCTGCGTGCGAGGCCGGCCATCGATTGCTACTCAAGCAGAGAAGAAACGCCCCGCCCATGTTTCGTCGGGCGGCAGACCAGAAAGGGCCGCCGGAGTAGTGGGAAGAGGGGAGGGGGGAGGTCTACGTCACTCGGGCAGTAACAGCCAACTTTGGTTAGAACAGCGAGGTCGCGAGTGCTGGCACGCGCGCTATTTCGGAAGACATGAACAAACGGTTCGTACACGTGCTATGCTTTCAGCGCTTACTTGGCGTTCAGTCGGAAGACAGCATGAAGACCACTTCGCACCCTGGAGTGGCCGCATTACCTTACACCACACTTTTGTAGTGTTACGCGAGATTTTTATCGAAAAGAGTTAGCGGCTAGCCTTTCTTCGTGTAACATTACAATTTGTTGCTGTGAGATTTATTGCTTCACCCTTGCCGCGAAACTGCGATCTTTTTGTTCGTTCGTTTTATAACACCAGGTTTTTCTGTGGCTTAGCGCAGTGACATGTGAGATGTATCACTATAGTCTGTTTCGGACACCCCACTAAATCTCAGAAGTCGCACTCTGAAACACATTGTTATTCGAAGCCTTCACGGCTGCATTACGAGGACGTAGTTGCCAACGTTTAAGTCATGGCGCGCTAACATAGGCACGAACTAAAGCGTGGGTGCAGCAAAAAGAAGAAAAAAAACAGCATGAAAAACGTACATTCGTTAGCGCTTGGCATAGTTCGACAGTAGTTGAATTCACCAAGTTATTATGAACCGAAAATATAAGGTGCACTGTTTCTTTCGATGCCTGAAAGTGAAATTTGCTGCTTTCTTTCGTGGGATAGAATTGCCTATGAAATGGAAATTGACAACCAGCCGTTTGTAGCATGAAGCCACAAAGAAATCCATACGGATTTCTCCCAAAGAAAGCTTCTTAGTTGTCGAGAAATTTGTCCTCGTCTCGGTACCGAGCCCGGGACCAACGCCTTTCCGAGGTGGTCGCTCTACCAATTGAGCTAACCAGGGAGCTAATCAGTTGGAAAACGCAAAGGCGAGTTAATCGACGATTTTGGTATATACGTATCAAGTAAATAAAAGCGCCGCGAGCGCACCAAGACATTTCCGTGTATAGCATAATGTTCATGACATGCACGCCATGATTTTCACGTCACGTCATTTACGTTCGTTATATACTCCCCTCACTCCATACTAATTTTGGCATTTATCAAGTTATCGACACGGCCACGAGAGCACGAAGTCGTAGGCGGCTGATAGATAGATAGATAGATAGATAGATAGATAGATAGATAGATAGATAGATAGATAGATAGATAGATAGATAGATAGATAGATAGATAGATAGATAGATAGATAGATAGATAGGCTCAAAATGCTTGAGGTTCGCCAAGAAGTTCATCGCATTTAGTATGTTTTTTATGAAAGAATAGATTTTATTGCATATATGAATTTAAACATCTTCTCAGCGAATACGTGAGCTCCGCTGCTTAAAAAAACTGCACTTGTACAATCAGCAGGCATCTTTCTTTTGTGGTGGAATCCTTTCTTGTGTGCATCGTTGTAGAATAATGGTGACAGACAAGATAAAATTCGGCAGATCCCACGTGTTGTGGGAATCGATTTCATGCGAAGCATTCAGCGAGTACATCTATGCTGTATATTATGGCTTTCAGCCAAGTGTTACGAGGTGTATCGACGTGGTTTGGTAAGTGTAGCAGCTGTGTGCACATCGTGGGCGTGGGCTTTCCAGGCATGTCGACAATACTGGCGTTTAAAGGGTAACTTATCGTGCGGCGTGATTTCAGCCCTCACGCTAGAGTACATACGTCAGTATTATCGAAAAACTAAGTGCACTTTATGGTCCAATCATGTAAATATTATACGTAACTTTCGGTAATGTATTGCTCCAGAGTCGAGCAATGCTGCAATATAGCTTGCTCAATAAGCGGAATACCAATGTAATGTTTATTAGAGAGCTATAAAAGCGGAGCCAACACTGGAAGCGCACATGTTAATGTGATGTGAGGCCTGTATCGTATGGGTACAATGCAGTGTTTATTGCTTTCTTGTAAAATTAGATAGCCAGCAACAAAACCACAATTTACGTTGCACCGATATTACGGCTGCATAGGCTGTTGTTCAAAACCAGTTCATCGACCTGGCATAGCTCTCTAACAGAATACTTGATTGGCACGCAGCTTGCTAGGGTTCGATTCCTGCTGGGATCCTAAATTTTATTATTTCATTCGTCGGGTCAACGCTGCCAATGCCAGTTTTTCTTAACGCTCTCGCATTTATTTCATCAATGTCTATTCTCCCAACTCCAAGCCATCCAGAGGGCCCACGACATCGCGACGGAACTTGGACTTCCAGTCCCATCGTGGGCGGAGCCACCAACTTGATCTGAGGGCCTCCGGCTCCCCAGATTTGAGTTCCTCAGGACTCCAATAAAGTTCTTGTCATGTCATGTCATGTCTATTCTCGCCGTACCTGGGTAGATACTGTCAATAACCTGTGGCGCACACCCGTACACCGCGGTCCATGCTAAATGGGTATGTGCCACACGTGTCTGTAGGAAAGGGCATGATGACGTACGCGACAGGATTTTCACGTTATTCATGTCATGACCCGGCAGCCATATTAGATGTGAAGCATCTTATAGCGGAGTTCAATCCGGTGGTGGTGGTGTGCGGCGTGACCACCCTTACTGCGCATGCGCAAACCTTCTCCACTTCCCCTCTCCACTCCCTCTCTCCCCTCTCCCTCTCCACATCACCTATCCCCTTCCCTTTCCCCCCTCTCATTTCCCTTTCCCATCCCCTCTCCACTTTCCCTCCCCTCCAATCTCTCCTCCCCTCCCCCTCCGCTTTCCCTTACCCCATCCCTCTCCACTTCCCTTCTCCTCTTTCCCCCTCACCACTCCACCTCTGAAACGCGGGCTCTACATGCCGAAACACTGCTTCGCATCGCCTCATGGTCCCCTTTAGCGGGAGATGGTGTGATTTTTTTGTAAATTCTCTTACCCTCCAATGCCAATTTTGGTCTGAGAAGAGAAATTTTTGTCTGAGAAGAGAATATGAGAAGAGGAAGTTGACCGCACGCTCTCATTGCGTGAGGCACGCTAAAGAGCCTAAGGCATCGTCAAATGATAGATGTCCCTACAAAATTGAACGCAGACGCTCAATCATGCACACAGAGTAAGAAAACTCAGTGGTCGTTACTTACATCTTTTTTTACTCTTCTAACGATGTTTCTTGTGCCTCTCAACAAAGCATTCTCCTTCTGCTTCCTTGCGCTTGCTCTGCTCATCAGTGTATGAATTCGCCTTTTCTTTTTCTCATGGAGCATAGACTCTTGACAAAATGAGATAGCCTTTTACTATTTTGAGCGAGTTCTTACTTGCCACATATATAAATCCCTTCGGAGTGTCGCGCCTCAAGGAGGAGGTTTAAACTCTCCAAATGAGAGCTAACGTGCGCATTTAGAGTTATACATGGGGCAAGTACGAACCAAAAATAGTAAAAGAATCTTTATTTTTAAGGATGTATCTCTCCCAGATAAACCCGAGCACCAGGCCACTGGGTAGACACTTATGCCTATTTTAGACGAGGCAGCGGGTGGCCAAGAGGGAAGAGCAGCGCACTCATGGCATTCCACTGTTTAGACGGGCAGCTGTAGCCGTTACTACAGTGTAACGGCTACAGCTGCTTAAAAGAAATTGGGGCAGCTACGCAGTAGTGGTGCGAAGACTGAGGAAGCAGCGCAGCTGGCGGCGTTGCCCTTGTCCCTTCCCTCCTTCTCTCCCTCACTTTCATTTTCCACCTCTTGCTATACTATACTATACTATACATGACTCTAGTTTGTGTCTAGTTCTTTCTATCTTTTTCTTTCTTTGTCTCTTTCTTTCTCTTTCTTTCTATCCCTTTCTTTCTCTCTCTCTCTCTCTGTCTCGGTACTCGTTCGCTCACCTTATATGTCTTTTTCTTCTATACCTTTCTGCCTATTTCTCTCTTTTTTTCTCTCTTTTTCTCTCTCTACTTGTTTCCTCGCCCATCAGTGTTATTGCATCCCACGTCGTACAAATCGGCGCTCGTTTTCTGGGAGCGAACCAGAAGATGAAGAGGAGGACGAAGAGAGCACGTGCCGGTTCATGATGATGATAGTTTTCTGGTGTCGTCATCCAGCCAAATGAAAAGCTTGACGGCTCCGCTGTGAAATAATGAAAAAAAGTAAATACAAGTTCTGCACGAATATATCCATAAAGTTGCTTGGGGTTCGGAGTTATAACGTTAGTGTTACATTGCATTAGTATAAACCTCACATATATGTTGAAAATAAATACAAATTCATGCATTACATTTAGTACACTTTCCTCCTTCTCCCCTCCTCTTCATCATCCTCATAATCAGCGTGATACGCGCATTGCATGGCAACGATCTTTGTCATGTTTCTCCAACCTGTGCTCGCCACGGCAACGTCATTCCCGCGAACTTAATCTCATCTGCACACCTAATGTTCCACCTCTTCTAAGTAGACTTTATAGCGTTTAATTACGCGCTTCACCAAAGCTTCAATTCATCTATACATCAACCTGCACGCGTGGCTTGTGGAACACATCTGAACTGCTTGCGTTGGTTGAACGTGAATGAAATTAAGAACAGCTACAGCATATCTTGTAGGAAGGTGTCAGAATGAGCGTAAAACGGTTCCGTCACCTTCCGGTTTTGCCGTGGTGTGGTGAAACGGGCCGAAAATATAACTGCCGAGCTGCGCTATAAATCTCCCTATCCTACGGGGCTGCAAGCGCAGCTCCTGCAAGAAAGCACTTGTCTGCCTCGCGAGCAGAATTCCTTATTAGCCGGCTCTTGCTTTCCGGGGAAACGTGCTTCTTCCTTAATAATTCAATCCAGTGGGAGGAAAATGGCTGAACGCATATATTCAAGGCACATGCGAACGTCGACCACAACCTTCATTATGGAAGAAGCGTTGGTGTTTGCCATACAAAACTAAAAGAATCTGTGATATTGCGAAAGGTAGGAAATGAAGAAAAAAAATTCGGCAGATCCCACGTACCGTTGGAGTCGATGTTATGCGAAGCATGCGGCGGGTTGGTGACTGTGGCGTAACTTTTTTTACTGAGCGACATGTTACAAAATGACGCTAAAGATTTGTATATATTTTATATGCACACATATATATGTTGAAGAGCCGCATATCTGTTATATAACCAGTTGTTTATGGTTGGGTAACGCTGCCAATGGCAACGTGGTTATTGCCAACACCAGAAGCGGTAAGCTGATATGTAGTGCTTATACGTGTCCCGAGAACGCACGCACGTCTCACGAACCCGTTTGTATGTGTGCAAGAACTTCTTGACAGTTCTTCAACAAGGGCATCATCACCGTGATCAGTGAGTACGAGCAGCTGCTCATGACCTGTTATAGGATCCGGTCGTGATCGTGGTGACGAGGGGTTCACCTGTAGTGAAGTATGTCGTATAGTAGAGCTGTTGGAATTCGTGCATGCCACGGTCATTTCGTCGACAAACTGTCTGTCGACAGAGCCGGCGACATGCCGGAACCTGAAGCCACCCTTCGCGTTGGTGAGGTATAGGCCGTCGAGGCTCGTAGGCCTGGATAGTGCTACGTAGACCAACATAAGTGGATGGTGTTTGTCGTATTCGTAGACTACCTGGGCGTAGGTGGCCTTCGTAGCCTAGTCTACAATGCGGCTGTCAATCAATCTGGCATCACCCTCGGTCAGCATGAGGCCATCGCGCAGCCTCGTAAGAAATTAAGAGGACACTGCGTCGTTCTGGTGGACGAAGTGACTTTAAGGTGCGGTCATCTGGATACCATATGCAACTTTCGTTAAAGTATTCCTCCGGGGTAGTGTAATGCTTCAAAAAAGCTTGCTAAATCATAGGAATACAAACGTAATGTTTATTAGACTGCTATAAAAGCGGAGCCAACACTGCAACTACAGACGTTATTCTCATATGACGCCTGTATCGTAGGGGTACACATCGTAGGAGTATCATGTAGTGTTTATTGCTTTTTTGTAAAATTAGATAGCCAGCACCACAACCAAAATTGACGTTGCACAGATATTACGCCTGCGTAGGCTGTTTTTCCAAACCAGTTTACAGACCTGGCGTGGCTCAGTGGTAGAATACCTGATTGTCCCGCAGAATGCTTGGGTTCGATTCCTGCTGGGATCCTAATTTTCATTCTTTCCATTAGTTGAGTCAACACTGCCGATGTTGGTTTTCCTTAACGCTCTAGCACTTAAGTTATCAATATCTCTTCTCGTCGTTCCTGGGTAGATATAAACTGTCAATCACCTGTGGCGCATACCCGTACACCGCGGCCCGTGGTAAACGGGTATGTGCCGCACGTGTCTAGTGGAAAGGGCTTGACGACGTACGCGAGAAGATTTTAGCGTTATTCATGTCATGACCCGGCAATCATATTCGTCAACTCCTCTTAGACACCCATGCAAATTTTGGTCTACACCAGGTTAAGGAGGCCATCATGAGAGCACCCAGACGTAGGCGGCTAGATAGATAGATAGATAGATAGATAGATAGATAGATACGTAGATAGAAACGCTCAAAGTGCGAGAGGTTCGCTAAGAAATGCTTCGCATTTAATATCCGCTAATTTTGAAAGCACGAACCTACTACGAAAATACATACGTGTTCTTCGGGCGGAAATCTCAGTCGACTGAGAATTTGCCTTGGTTTTGGACGACTTTGCGGTCTTGTACGAAACAACTTTGCCCTATAAAAAGAGGGAGACATCACAAACAGCTGCATAAATCACTGTTCACTGGCGTTACAACATTGAAACTTATCATGGTGGTTCTGCACGATAGTTGATATGGTAGGTTGTACTGCGTTTTTGTACTTTTTGTTGTTTTACTTGTAGTTTTCGTGGTTGAAACGTACAATTGTTAGTCTCAGAAACCAAGCTTTCAGAGATTCCTTAAGATAAATTTTTATGAAAGTAATATTTGATCCACGGAAGTTTAACTTTCACGCAAAAATTTTCACTCACGTTTCCCACTGCTTAATGATTGTAATATTGGTCGCATTTGCATTTCCGTCAGGTTTGAGGGATAAACTTTTTGAGGCTTGTGAAATGCATCCACAGAGCTGCGCGGCGCTTCAATACGCAATGTACTGCCGATGCTGCAAATAATTTGCTCAAGTAGGCTATGTTGTGCCTGTGCACATTACCGCAAGCGTGCGTGTTACTTTCAGTAAGTATAGACCCATGGGATACACATGAAACTTTTGTAGGTACAAATACGGGTGTCAGTAGAGAATCGAACAAGAACATCGTTTTGTGGTTGGTTCTCGTGCTCGCTCCGCATGGCCACTGACTGCTTTCCCGTTGCTCTTGGTTCCTTAAACGTTTACCATACCGACACCGTTGAACGCATACTATGAATTGGAGGCTGCGCTTTAAACCTAGCAAAACATACGAAAATCGAGAAAGAATTGGCGTCTGTGCACGTGTTTCAATACTTATTCCAGTAATGTGAATGTTTTGCCACACTTTAGGCTTATGATACCTTCATTATATTTTGATCAGTTTGGAGCATTGTTTTTGTACATCTGTTCGATACAGTCTAAGCTGACAATACTCAGGCAAACATTGCGGTCAACATCTATATCGCGCCCTGGAAAGCTTAAACAAGCTATTTCAGGCTAATCAGTCCTGCAAATTTGTGATATCTACCTACATGTCCACTGTCAACATTTTTTTACTCATCGCAATTCGCATTATCAACATTTCCTCAACATACAGGGTTTCCCATCTAAATATAGCCACAGTTTCAAAATATGCCGACGCACTCTATCAAGACGAGACCGCATGCGTGTTGCTGACTATTGCACGGAGTAAATCAAAATATTATTTTTGTTGCTTTCAAATGTATAATTAGGCATAATTAATTAACCAAGTTCTGATGCAACGAAACTGGGCAAAGAGCTCGAATAATAAATTGGAGATCCGTTTGCAAAATGTCTGATTAGACAGTTTCTAACCCTTTGTCTATTAAGTATAAGTGTTTTTCTGCTCAATACAGATGCCCGATAAATACAAAAATAGGCCACATGACATCTGTGCTAGCGGTGGCCACAAAAAGAAGATAACGAAGAGGCGCTGGAGGTTCGCGCTTGTGCGTTCGGCCGAACAGCGGGAAGTCAGGGCCAGGGTTCTTGCTATTAAAGGTGGTTTCTACTCTGGCTACGCCTGGCTCCTTGCGCCCTCCCACAATGTCATCCAACGTGATCCTCCATCGATTGATAGATCCGGAGTGCGTCTGACAGCGCGAGATACTGAAACGACTCGACACGGCGACCACCGCTTTACACGAGGCCAGGGGGGCGCCGAGCGGTGCGCCACAACCGACAGGGCCGACGCCTGGTGACGACCAGAAGGCGGAGGGCGAGGACCACAACAGCCCTGATCAGACAGCGCTGAGACTGAGACTGCCGAGCCTGCCAAGCAGGAGGCCAGGCATGCGGGCACCACTAGTGACGCGGAGAACGTGTGCGACGAGGCCGCATCAGGGGACGACGAGGAGTACGGTAAACGCGAGGGCGCGGAGAACGTGAGTCGCGAGGAATACGCGGAAAAAGATGAAGACATCGTTGAGGACGAGGCCGGAGGCTGCCAGGGCGTCGATGAAAAGACCGTTGAGTCTAAGCACTGCGAAGTGCAGGTCGGGAAGTGGCAGCGTGATGAAGAGGCCTGGGAGTCCACGGGTGGCGAAGAGGAGGTCGTCTAGGAGGATGGAGAAGAGGAGAACGCAGGAGGTGTAGACGGTGCTTAAAACTGAGAAGGAGCAGCTCACGGTGACCCCGAGGGATAAAGAAGTCGAGACAGCGCATCAGGAAGGCGTCAGTGGCGAGAACCCCGCAGGTGCGAAACATCACCCGTAGAAGGACGACAGGAAGGATGGAGGTGAGGAAGAGGAGGAGAAAGAAAAGAACGAGGCGGGCGGTGAGAAGGACCGATGCTTTGTATGAAGTGGGCCGGCCGAAGAAGGGGATGAAGACAAGTACGTTAACCACAGTTAAAGCCTTCTTCTCGCGTTCTTTTTTAAGGAGCCTGTCAACGTCTCGGTGATATATCGTGAAGAATTTCATTCCCCAGATAGGTTCTCTTAAATACTTGGGCATCATATATAGTGAAACATTTAATTCCAGAAATCATATTGAACGAGTGGGCTCTAGGCAACACGCGTCATAGGGTGGCTAGAGAAGCTCGGAAACCGTATAACGAACTTGCAAAGAGATACATTGATAATGATTTATAAACTGTATGTGCGGCCTATCATGGGGTTCTGGTGTGTTTTATTTTGTGGCAGCGAAGCTTTAAAATGCGACCCCTTGTACTATTTGCAAATGGAAGCCATGCGCTTGTGCCTTGGACTTCCAAAGTTTGTTGCAAGCAATGTGTTGTATATGGAAGCGCGAGTACCATCTTGGTTATACAAATTCAAAGTACTTATTGTTCAAACGTTCCTAAATGTAGAAAATTCGCTTCAGAGACTATTCATTTATGTTTTCATTAAATAACTGAGCTTATTCTTTGAAACACGATCGTCGCGACTACACACCCCACAAACTATTATCGTACAAGCGCTGCTGAACCACTGAATGTAAAATTAAACACATTGGCTCAACAAGTAAACTCAACTGAACCCTTCGCATAGAATTTGATGATATTTTCTCTTATATTGCGAAGCAAATGCCGTTTTGGTATTCAAATAATCATTTAAAAGATTACCTTGCTCACCTTAAAATAAGCAACATAATTGCGACTGATGCATCAGTATCAAATGAAACGAATGGGGCAGGCATGTTAACTCTTTCTCAGTTCGAGTTCCAGATTGTCACGTATATTCATTGCATAATTATTGGCTATTGTTTTAGCACTACGCAAACTTCCCTAAGGCGAATTAGCAGCAGTGACAATTACACATTCTGACGAAGTATGTACTGCTCTTTCTGCGGCTACGAATCTGACACTCATTAGTACCGGCAAACATAAAGCAAGTCACAGTTTCGCTCCAAGGACAAAGCAGTAAATGCGACAGCAACAAATTGGAATGTCATGCGAAGAACGGCGAGCATCTCGAAACTTGCAGCGCGCCGCACAAGCGCAAAAGATACACGAAAAGAACACACGCAGGACGAGCGCGAACTCACAACTGTCACACTTGTTACTTCTTTGTGTTTGAGTCACGCACTCCTTTCGCAACGCGGCTGCTGCAACGAGCCAAGTGACGGTCGTGCACTCTGTAACATCAACGCAAGGTTTCCGGCGAAAGCACGAGACGAACAAATCGCCCCCATTTTTAGATAAGCTCGCGTGCGCGTGGCCGACTACACAGGTGTTAGCGGAGCGAACGCATCGCAACGAGTGGGGCGACGACCTTTGAAGCGCACCCTTCGGGCATCTCGCTTCTATCTAATGCAGAGAACACGCTGAAACTCCTCGAGATCTGCGTACCGCTAGCGCTGAGTGGTGTATATTGTCACGTAGTCGTGACGTCGACGAAGGCAGCAGTGAGCACGTGAGAGATAAAACTCTTTATTTGGCCGAACTTGTGGCCGCAAAACTGAAAGGCAAACTACAGCAATACACTGATAGCGGCGAACAAAGCGTCGACCGTCGATCAACTGACAAGCGGTGAAGCGCGTCGGCATTCATGCATGTGACGTCGAATATTCCAGCGTTATCGCTGGTTGTCGCGCAAGGTCTAGAATAAGCTCGAGTGTTCGCGTCTTGCGCGAAATATTAACAAAACGATCTACAATAATCGCGAAGCTTCTCGAACAATGATGTGCGGTTTACGCTGAGCGTCACTGACAGTCTTTGCTGGTCAAACCCGAATACATCAAAATAAAACATGAAGCGGGCGTGGCAATAATAGCTTGCCGTTGGTATGCTGCGGTTCTAGTCGTCTAACGCCGCGCGCTGTGGAGCAGGGATCGCCCATTCGAATCAGCGCGTCGGGAAGTATTTTTTCTGAAATATTTTTTTCGCTGTGGCGCTTATATATATATATATATATATATATATATATATATATATATATATATATATATATATATATATATATATATATATATATTTTAAGGGAAGAGAACAGAGACAACGCCCGTACGCTAGGCCAGCTGTTCTATTCTCCCGCTTCGTCCTTCTCTTCTTCCCGCTAGCTGAGCATCAGGCCCAAGCTGCGTTGGCGCTTATCGTCATTAGACTCGGCCATGACTGCGAATGAGCAAAGCTGCCGAAGATGACTCTGGTGGTCGGTGCTGGCTCTGTCGCTGTGGACGCTGGGGCTTGGCTTTACTCTTTGCCGATGATGGCTCTGGTGGACGACATTGGCTGTGCCGCGGCGGTCGTCCTCGGCCACGCTGCGATCTTGCTTGGAAAGTTCCATCTTTCTCCTCTGGCGGACAAAATTGGCGGCTTCGTTGTAGTCGTAGTTTCCGGTCATGATGATACTTCACCGGAAATTTCTTTAGCGACGGTTCTGGCGGGTGGCCTTGACTACTTCGACATGGTCGCAGGGCCACCCCAAAGTGCTGAGCTTTGTCCCGTCGCCGTTCTGAAAATAGCAGAACACGCGGAACTGATGAAGACACAAGATGCGCAAATTGCGGAAGTGTCGAGTGGCGGATTACTTGTAATTGATTGCACTCTTCACGGTTGGTCGAGCTGCACCAAGGTGTACCGCGAGGCTTCTGCGTCAGCGAGTGCGGGATTTCCCGAGGTGAGCTGCGACGCAGCTCATGGTCTTGCAGCATTGTCGTTGTAGTGCTCTTTAAGGTGGTCGAGCTGGCGGGTCTTGATGTGCCGCGTGCATTCCAGCTGTCCCGCTGGAAAGCAGTGTTGCCAGCAGGATATTTGGTCTGGCCGGACAAGTCATGGATGGCTGTCACCTCAACCGGGATAGGCACCTCTAAGGAGACATCGTTCTGTAAATGATGAGCGTCCGCGCGCTCGTCCAATAACTGCGGCGTTTTGACATATGGCTGAGATTGGTCAGGGCCGATCTTGTTGGCATCACTGGAGAGGTCTACTTTGTGGAGCGGTCCAGAGGAAGCCTTGCTGTTACAGGCATTCGTAGACTGGAGAGGTCCGTGGATTTGTGGCTCGTCCTGCACGACAGGGGCCAACGCCTCCATGTGCCCAAGTGCTGTCGAGCTTGGAGGCGGCATCGCCCACTGCTGTGTCTTCAGGTTGGCGTTGTAGTCTGTGATGGGGCTGGAGAGAACTGATGAGTCATCGACGTGTCGCCCGAAATGAGCTCTACCTCCGAGAGTGGGCACGTTGTTTACCACGGACACAACTGCGCCGTGCCCTTCACGATCTCGGTCACCGAGTGAAGGCAAGGTGGTGGGGGCCCGAGCTACACCGTCGGGATTGTGCGTCTCACAGCTCCCATCCGCGGTAGACAGTGGGTCGGTAGGCAGGGGGTCGCCGGCATCAAAAAGCGGGCGAAAGAGATTCGTCAACTTCGCACACCACTCTGACCAGGATCGCTGCCGGACGCCTTCGTAGGCATGCCATGCCTTGGCGGCATCGCGAAGGTGGTCGATGGCAATCAGCCATTTTTGATGGTCCGACCAGGCGTGGTGGGTGCCGAGCGAGTTGATGGACTCAACCCACCCGAAGACGTCGTCCTGGAAGCCGCGGAACACCGGCACTGCCCAAACAGCCGAAGATGGTGAAGCGGCAGGCAAGAACCCGGAGTTCAGCGACGTCACGCCGTGGTGTTGACGACAGAGTTCCATGAGGACACGCAAGAGTTCCGCGCCGTTGTCGGTTGAGGCGCTCGAGGAGCCTAGGGTGGTGTCCATGGTGTACGCGGCGGTCCCGGTCCTCATAGCGGATGAATTCATGGTCAAGGACACGTGGACGGCGTCCCTGCTCGTGAACAGGTATCACGGCGTCGTTGAAATGGTGCGGAGTCGTTGGGAGGCCTAGACGCCGTCCCTGAACGGTGGTGGCACTGGCGGCAGGTGAGCAAGTGTCGAGGAGGCCTGGACGCCGTCCTCAACCTGCGCTTACTGCGGCTGTACCTTGGCGGCTGCCATCGACGAAGAAGCAGGTACATAACACTTCGTTTTCGGCGACTGCGCCATTGTAAGGGAAGAGAACAGAGACAACGCCCGTACGCTAGGCCAGCTGTTCTATTCTCGCGCTTCGTCCTTCTCTTCTTCCCGCTAGCTGAGCATCAGGCCCAAGCTGCGTTGGCGCTTATCGTCATTACAATATATATATATATATATATATATATATATATATATATATATATATATATATATATATATATATATATATATATATATATATATATATATATATATATATATATATATATATATATTAGGGGTGTGCGAATATTCGAAAGTTACGAATATTCGTCGAATATTACATTCGAAATATTCGTATTCGATTCGAAAATCGTGTATTCGAATAGTTTCGAATATTCGATACTTCGAATTATCGAAAAATTCGAATTGCGATTCGATTATCATGCATAAAATAACTCGTCTTCCACATTTCTGCTGCGTTCGTATAGCTAAAAACGTTGCTGAGAGGAGCGATAAACATCGTAAGTACACGGAGGCACGATATCTGGCTGCGACGAGCGCCCCAATACGTATGATTTATTGCTGGTGTATCTCCGACATGCAGCGCTGTTGGCGACCACGTAACCATACATTTTCAATATTATGCGGCCGTAACGTGCCGCACTACCACTCGTTCACAATGCGAGACCACTTCTGAAGAAAGACAGTGACCCATGTGACTGGTGGCGGACTGTAGGTACCTTCAGATACCCCAGTCTGGCAACGCTTTGCCCCATGTACCTCCCTATACAAGCCACTTCTGTTCCAAGCGAGCGTGCCTTTTCAGTGGCAGGGGGGTAGGGGGGGGAGGGAAGGGATTGTCTCTGTTAGAAGGGAGCGCCTGCTGCCTGATCATGCGGAGCAACTCATATTTCTTCATGATAACCTCTAATCATTACTTTCATTGTGCCGTGATATTTGCTTGTGTTGTGATGTGCATTGTGCTAGCCTGGACATTGTGTTCTGGAGATAGCAGTGTATGTTGTGTTGCCAGTCAGGCTGTTAATGTTTTTTTTTTCAAATAGCTACATGTTAAATAAAATATTGTTACTGTGGAGGCACTTTTCCTTTGATATTCCATATTCGATTCGATATTCGAAGGTGAATATTCGTATTCGATTCGTATTCGAAAAATTTGATATTCGCACACCCCTAATATATATATATATATATATATATATATATATATATATAAATATATAAATATATATGGGTATAATACAACGGAGGCGTTGGCAACAGTGATATAAATATTTATTCCCAACAGTTTCGGGAGGGGCCCTCCCTTCTTCGGGGGATGAGTTAAAACTGATGTCGAAGTTCGGTCTTGCTTCTTGCCGCGTCGCTCTCTCGCCTTCAAGGACATTTGAGAGAGTGGGGGAGATAGATTACGAGAAAAAGAAAGAAAAGGTAAAAAGAAAAAAAGAAAAAAAAAGAAAAAAAAGGAGAGAGAAGAACACCGACGAAGTCAGAAAACGAGGCGGAAAAAAAAACGCTAACTGTGTATGGCATGAAGTCGTTGAAGGTGTTTCTCGGTTCGCGTCGGGCGCAGGGCCACCCAAAATTGTTGTCGCGGAGGGCAGAATGAGGCACCTGAGGGAAGAGCGTCCCCTTAATGGGTCGGCATACCGCCTTTCATCTTCCTCCGCTCCCTGTGAATAGGCTCCAAGTGGTAGAGGAGCGTAAGCACTTTACATTCTACAAGTAGTGAAAAAACATAAACAAAAAATAAACAAAAAAGGGGAGAAAAGGAAAGCAAGAAAGTAAACGACACTGCACTAGTACGAGCCAGTCAAGAAACAGGCATGGTCCCAATTATGATTCCGTGTTGCCAAATTCATTTTGGCTTATCTCTCGGAGGCAGGAGAGTCTTCCAGGGTCCTCATTAATGCCGGCTGTTAATGTTCTAAATTTAAAGATAAAATATGCCTCACGTTGTTCGCGCGCGCGCGTGTTTTGGAAACCGGACTGTAAAGGAGTTACGCTGATATTTTCAAAGCTGTGGTTTGGTAAGCGCAGATGTCTGGATAAGGGTAGCTTCGGCAGTGAAGTGGCGTGGTACCGGTGATTATTAAACCGCAGCCGAAATGGCGTGTCCGTTTAAGGAGCCAAAAACAGTGTTCAAAACAACTTCCCAAACAAATCTTGTACTAACTTACTCCTCATCGGTGCCACGAGTTAACAACATACTTTCCCGCCACTTCAACATAATTAGGCAAAGCAAACGACTGACTTCCATCTTCGCGGAGCCACCTCGCGTGGTGTACCGCAGGGATAAAAACCTGAAGGACATTCTTGTCAGAGCAAAAACAAACCCCGCCAAAATTGAGCCAGGGTGCCGCCCCTGCGGAAAAGCTCGTTGCAAGGTATGCCCACACATGGTCACAACGCGTGAATCAAAGGCAAGCTTCTCAGATTTCAAATTCAACATCACCCAAAACCTAAATTGTGACTCCAGCAATGTGATATACATGTTACATTGTAACGTCTGCGGGCAAGAATACATCGGCCAAACGGACACGCCATTTCGGCTGCGGTTTAATAATCACCGGTACCACGCCACTTCACTGCCGAAGCTACCCTTATCCAGACATCTGCGCGTACCAAACCACAGCTTTGAAAATATCAGCGTAACTCTTTTACAGTCCGGTTTCCAAAACACGCGCGCGCGCGAACAACGTGAGGCATACTTTATCTTTAAATTTAGAACATTAACAGCCGCCATCAATGAGGACCCTGGAAGACTGTCCTGCCTCCGAGAGATAAGCCAAAATGAATTTGGCAACACGGAATCATAATTGGGACCATGCCTGTTTCTTGACTGGCTCGTACGAGTGCAGTGTCGTTTACTTACTTGCTTTTCTTTTCTCCCCTTTTTTTGTTTATTTTTTGTTCATGTTTTTTCACTACTTGTACAATGAAAAGTGCTTACGCTCCTCTACCACTTGGAGCCTATTCTCAGGGAGCGGGCGAAGATGAAAGGCGGTATGCCGACCCATTAAGGGGACGCTCTTCCCTCAGGTGCCTCATTCTGCCCTCCGCGACAACAAATTTGGGTGGCCCTGCGCCCGACGCGAACCGAGAAACACCTTCAACGACTTCATGCCATACACAGTTAGCGGTTTTTTTTTCCGCCTCGCTTTCCGACTTCGTCGGTGTTCTTCTCTCTCCTTTTTTTTTCTTTTTTTCTTTTTTCTTTCTTTCTTTTTCCCTTTTCTTTCATTTTCTCGTAATCTATCTCCCCACTCTCTCAAATGTCCTTGAAGGCGAGAGAGCGACGCGGCAAGAAGCAAGACCGAACTTCGACATCAGTTTTAACTCATCCCCCGAAGAAGGGAGGGCCCCTCCCGAAACTGTTGGGAATAAATATTTATATCACTGTTGACAACGCCTCCGTTGTATTATACCCATTACCCGAGAAGAACTGGCCCATTGAACCATATCTACACTTACTATATATATTGTCACGCTGCATGAGTTCGCTGGAGCCAAGAAGAAGAGGAAGGAGAAGGGCGCACGAGCAGCGAGCCGCTGTGGGGCTGACCGTCCTGTCCCTTGCGCTGCACCAAACATGTCTCATTATTCTCAGCCTGTAAATAAATCCATACCATCGTTACAGTTTTGGTGGAGGTGCTGGGTACGTAACACTGGACGACCGAGCTCTACCGCCCCCTCGACGCAGTAAACGGTTGGCCGGGCTACCACCGGGAGACGTTACCATGAATGACGCGGACAGACGTGATGATGGCCATGAAAGAACCGCACAAGAGACTGCTCGCCCAAGACAGGCGGGCTGCACTCCTTATCGGGAGCCGCGCACATTCTCGGGAAGAGAAGATGAGGACGTCGACTACTGGTTGCGGCACTATAAGAGGGTGAGCCGCCTTAATGAATGGAGCGCCTCTGCACAACTCTCGCATGTTGTCCTGTACCTTGCCGGAACTGCACTTCTGTGGTTTGACAACAATGAGGATGTACTGACAACTTGGGAGAACTTCTTCGACGAAATAAAGAAGTGCTTCGGTGATTCGCTCTCGAAAAAGCAAAAGGCCGAGCAGACACTTTCACGGCGAGCACAGCTACCTGGAGAGACGTGCACGACCTACATAGAAGAGATACTGAAGCTATGTGGAATAGTGAATCCGAATATGTCGGATGAGGACAAGGTGGGACATTTGCTCAAGGGAATCGCCGAAGATGTTTATAATTTTCTTATCTCTAAGGAAGATGTCACGACGCCATCCGACTTGAGGCGTCACTGCCGTGCCTTTGAAGCTCTGAAAACACGGCGGGTACTTCCGAAGTTCGGCCGACTGGACAACGTCACGACTGTAGCAAGCGTAGACATCTCTTCCTCTGACGACCTCGCCGCTATGATACGGCGTGTTGTCAGAGACGAACTGGCTCACTTTCAAGGTGGAGATGCCAACCGCGTGTGTCACCAATGTGCATTGGACGAGCGCTATCTGGAAGTACCGGTCTCCTGGTCGCGACCTGCATACACCAACCGCGATGACGTCCATATGGAGAGCAC